>NW_004443953.1:24420985-24439360 GCF_000243295.1 Trichechus manatus latirostris
AGGCAGTTGTTCAGACCGAACAAGGGGATACTGCGTGGTTTAAAGTCAGGAAAGGTGCGCAACAGGGTTGCATCCTTTCATCCTACCTATTCAATCTGTATACTGAGCAAAAAATCCTAGAAGCTGGACTCTGTGAAGAGGAAAGGGGCATCAGGATTGGAGGAAGACTCATTAACAACCTGTGATATGCAGATGATAACAACCTTGCTTGCTGAAAATGAAGAGGACTTGAAGCACTTACTGGTGAAGATCAAAGACCACAGCCTTCAGTGTGGATTATACCTCAACATAAAGAAAACAAAAATCCTCACAACTGGACCAATAAGCAACATCATGATAAATGGAGAAAAGATTGAAGTTGTCATGGGTTTCGTTTTACTTGGATCCACAATCAGATCATGGAAGCAGCAGTCAAGAAATCCAAAGACACATTGCATTGGGCAAATCTGCTGCAAAAGACCTCTTTGAAGTGTTGAAAAGCAAAGACGTCATTTTGAAGACTAAGGTGCGCCTGACCCAAGCCATGGTGTTTTCAGTTGTATCATATGCATGCGAAAGCTGGACAGTGAATAAGGAAGACCAAAGAAGAATTGATGCCTTTGAATTGTGGTGTTTGCGAAGAATACTGAATATACCATGGACTGCCGAAAGAAAGAACAAATCTATCTTGGAAGGAGTACAACCAGAATGCTCCTTAGAAGGAAAGATGGTGAGACTGTCTCACATACTTTGAACATGTTGTCTGGAGGATCAGTCCCTGGAGAAGGACATGATGCTTGGTAAAGTAGAGGGTCAGCGAAAAAAAGGAAAACCCTCAACGAGATGGACTGACACAGTGGCTGCAACAATGGGCTCAAGCATAACAATGACTGTCAGCATGGCACAGGACCAGGCAGTGTTTCATTCTGTGGTGCACAGGGTGGCTGTGAGTCGGAACTGACTTGATGGAACCTAACAACAACAACATTCCCTCTGAAATCATTATAGAAATGACATTATTCTTCGGATATACTGTAGTGTTTATTTACTAGTATTTTATGTAGGGTTTTTAAATTTATATTTAATCATGTTGAACTTAATTAATTTGCCATCTTGTAGGTAAAAAATATGTGAATATTGGCAATTTCACATAAACCAAAAACCTGTCTCATAATGACTCTACAGGACAGAGGAGAACTTCCCCATACGGTTTCCAAGGAGCAGCTGGTGGATTCGAACTGCCGATCTTTTTGGTTAGCAGCCGAGCTCTTAACCACTGTGTCACCAGTGCTATTGTACTATAGTTAAACTGCGTGTTTATTAACTTTGTCAAGTCTTTGGATTGAGGTTGGGTTAGTTTTGAAAACATGGATTTGCTACACAAATTATTATTTATAACGACATTATTAGATACTTTGCAAATAAATTGTTCAGACCAGGTACTATGTTTGGACATAGATCTTTAAAAAAACAAAAATTAAAAACTTAACATTTATTGCTCAACAATTATTTAGATTTTCTACTGTTTTTTGAGTCAATTTGGGGCTTTTATATTTTCTCAGATATTTATTTCATAGAGATTTTTTTAAGTTATGAACTTTGACGTACATTATAGTCTCATACTTTTGAAAACATCTGCCATGCCTGTACACATAGTGCTTTCTATTCTAATTGTTTACTTGTGTTTTTCTACCTATTTTTCTTAATTTGATTTACCAAAAAATGTTATATTCTGTAATTTTCGTAGAACCCAGTGTTGGATTTCATTATTGATTCAAGTCTAAAAAATATTTTCTAATTTGTTGATTTTTGCTTTATCTCATAATTATATCTGCTTTACTTTTTTGTTTTCTTTCTAATTTAAATTGAGGGTTCAGTTGATTTGTTTCTACTTTTCTCTCTCTATTAATTAAAATATTTAAGCCAATGAATCTGCTTTGATAGGGTTGCTATGAGTTGGAATTGACTCAGCGGCAATGGGTTTGGTTTTTTGTTTTCATATCTCATAAATAATGATGAGTAGTATTTTAAAAATTATCTTCTCTAAATCATCTTTATGTGTAAATTTCAGTTTCTCGTAGACCATGGGTGGTTTAAGGAAGTATGATTTTTCTTCTTAACATTTAGCATTAAAAATGTAAAGTTCTATCATCAACTTCTAATTTTACTACATTGCATTCTAATAATTGTAGCCTGAAAATTGATTTTGCTTATGCATACTGATTTTGTATGTATTGTCTCAAAATTGATTTTTTTAAAAAAATTAGTAGTCAGTGGGCACATAACGTTAATGTTTTCTATGTCTTCAGTTTTTCTTTAAATCCTGTCTGTCTCTGGTAATGCTTTTTAGTTGTTGTTTACCTCTCTATCTTTATTACTTAGCATTATTTTCTATCAGGCATGTGATCCTAGTAAACATTTAAGGAACAAAAATAATATTTTCCCAGTCTGAGACTCTAAACTGAATGAGGGCAGAGCTCTGTGGACCTCTCATTGGACTTCCTGCTTAGATACTTTATTTGCTATGTCCACAAAATTGTCTCAGCAGCACCATGCAAAATGTAAAACTTCTCTGAGTGGCTTGAGATTGTCTACAGTTACATCCTTGGAAATGAAAGAAATACTCATGGACTATGAAAATGAAAGAAAAAGAAAACAGGGTTGTCAAAGTACATGTCAGGAAAGTAAAAAAAGTTTCCTTAAACCTCTCTGTTTTTAAACACTCCCGACCCTGGGATTTTGACACTAGGAGAAATGCAGATAGGGGTGTGGAGGAGGGTAGAAATCCCTATGATTTACTGCCTGAACGTTTCTCATTCCCTACTTCTTTCTTCCAAACCTAGAAGGAATTTATAACTCCTTTTCTTCCTTGGGAAACCCAGTAGTAGTGATTAAGAGCTGTGGGTGCTAACCAAAAGGTTGGCAGTTCAAATCCACCAGATGCTCCTTGGAAACCATATGGGGCAGTTCTTCTCTATCCTATAGGGTCGCTATAAGTCGGAATCGACTTGACAGCAATGAGTTTGGTTTTGGTTTTTCTCTCTTGATGGAAACTTCCCAACTTTCATTTTGTTTTCCTTCTTTAGGGGACATTTGCACTCTTCTCTCTATAGTGGAAGAGCTGAAGGGATAAAAACTAGATTACTGAAAGGGGAAAATAGATAGTGAATTATTTATAAAAGATATCCCCCATTACACTGATTTTCAGTTTTTAAAGTCAAGCTATTGACAAGGTCAGGAAGCCTTTATTGTGATTACTGAACAGAATGTAAATGTTATCAACTTTGATCACGTAAAGATAAAAGTATATAGTAGGTAGAGATTGATTGGCAAAAGGAGGCAGCAACAGTGAAGGTGCTAATGCCTTCTTCTTATGAAGTTGGGGGTCAAAAGATCCTGTCTGTGGTTGAAGAGACAGGAAATGAAGATTTAATTCCATCATTTGTGGTTGCAAAAGTCAGTAGAGAAAACTTACAAAAGTGTTAGAATTTTATTGGAAGACAGAATGGATGAGTAGACAGAAGTCAGAAGATAACTTTTAAAGTTGATAGATCAAGAAATAGGGTCAAATCATATTATTAGACTGATGGATGATCATCAGAATGACTAAAAAAAATTTTTTTTTACATGGTTGTTTCTGTGGAGGTAGGGGATGGTGTTGCAAATTCTTGATTTAAACTGAGCTCTTTTGTACATTTTTTAAAAAGAAATTTAAAAGTGAAGTAGAGAGACATGCTGCTTTTATATATTGTTTCTTATCATGACTGATTCAGTATATTAAGTAAAAATCAAACAAACAAATACAACAGCAACAATAAAAATAAAAGATCAGGCCAGCTCTCCCTCCATAAGCCCAACACTTCTATGATAGGTACTAAGAGATTCTTAGGTCCCTGTTTAGCCTTACTGGTCACTATTTCTTTGTAAGACTTCCCCCTGCCTCCCCACCAAATTCATGTAGCTAAATCTTATTCATCCTTCATATCTTGGCTTCCTCTTAAAAATCTTTAGAATATGCTTAATTTGTCCCCTAACAAAGCTAAAAAACCTTTTTAAGGGTCTTTAGCAAAATCTTTCCTTTCTGTATTTAAAGCATAAACCAGTATTTCCAAGTATCTTAGTCCATAGTATGTAAATCAATTTCAGTAAATGAATTTGATTTTTAATTCACTGAGAAAATGCAGATTCTCAGTTATCAAAACAATTCTACCTCACTTGGTATCACTACATATTTTTATACATCCCACTTATCATTTACACAACAGGTATTTATTGAGCATCTGTGTGTACATATAGTCTCTGCCATCACAGAGCTGATAACCTAGTGGAGAAAACAAATAATAAATAAGCAAATGGATAAACATATCATTAAAAATTATAATAGCCATCAGGAAGGATGCTTTGAGAGGAGGGGTGTCTAGTTTATATTGGTTGGTCACTGAAGTCCTTTCTGTAGGGGGTGAATTGTATGTTGAGATCTGAAAAAATGAGGAGCCAGCTTTGTATAGAGTATTAAGAAGAGTATTTCATGTACAGGGAACAAAGTTGACAAAAGCCTTACCAACGAACAGAAGTAGTTATGTTTAAGAAACTGAAGAAAACCAAGTTGACTGAATCATAATGAGAAAAGGCAGAAATGATGCTAATTGTATGTGGAAATACAGGCAGTGGTCTGTTCTTACAGGCAACTTTGAAGGCACTGGCTGACATCTGATACTATTTTCAATGCAATGGGAAACTGTCTTGGGGTTAAACCAAATGTAACATAATCAATTTGCATATCAATAAGGTTCCTGTGGCGAGCAAAATGAGAATGGGGTGAGATGAAATTCTATAGATCACTTAGGATTCTATTGCTGTAGTCTAGAAGAGCAATGGTGAAAGCTTAATTCAGAAGATGGGGATAAAGTAGATGGATTCAGCACACATTTTGGAGGGATAGTACCTTAGTCTTATTCACATTTGTTTTCTTCACTGGAGATAAAATGTACTCTCCCCCTGCCCCACTTCTCTCAAAGGTTAAACTCCCTATCATCTAAATTTTGTCTTCTCTCATATTTAGTACCATCCTTATCAGTTATCTCTTTTCTCAAGATTTCCTGAAATTTTAATCTTGAGATTTAGAAATGCAGTGAAACCTGAGAGAACTGAAACTCCTTGGCACTGCCTTATTTTTCTGGATCTCTGCCTTTCACAGAGTGCAGGTTTACTGCTTTTCTATTTCTCCATCTAATGGAAAATATTTTTTTCCTTCTCTGACAGGTTTCCACCTTACACAGATTCCAGCTTTTGCAGGTTTTACTGTATATGGGCAGCTGTCTAAAGGCTAAATGAAGA
Source organism: Trichechus manatus latirostris (assembly GCF_000243295.1). Classification (NCBI taxonomy): domain Eukaryota; kingdom Metazoa; phylum Chordata; class Mammalia; order Sirenia; family Trichechidae; genus Trichechus; species Trichechus manatus. The sequence goes on from NW_004443953.1 coordinate 24,426,302, forward strand.
CTGCCCTTCATCAAGAAATCTGCTTGGTTAATTTGATAATTAAAATGCCTCCTTACTTATCTTGCACAGACAACTCTACAGGCAATGATTAATAGATTTCGTAGCCAACATCTGTCTACCAAAACAAAACAAAACAAAAAAAAGAATTATTGAAGAAAAAAGTTTTCATCATATATACCAGTAGAATGATTTTTACCTTAGTTTATAAGATGCTCTTAGAAATTGAATAGAAGAAAAACAAGTGGCTAAAATGGGCCAAGGATAGGAACAGGATACCTACATAAAAGAATATATCAATGTACTATAAATGTATAGCCATCACTCATCTGTCAGTTTGTCATACTGTGGTGGGTTTTGTGTTGCCGTGATGCTGGAAGCTGTGCCACTGGTATTTCAAATGCCAGCAGGGTTACCCCTGGTGGACAGGTTTCAGTGGAACTTCCAAGACTAAGACACACTAGGAAGAACAACATGGTATTATAATGAAATGTGCAAAGACCTGGAGTTAGAAAAACTAAAAGAGAAGAACACACTCAGAATTTCTCAAGCTGAAAGAATGGAAGAAAAAATTCAAGCCTCACGTTGCAATAGTGAAGGATTCTAAGGGCAAAATATTGAATGATACAGGAAGCATCAAAATAAGGTGGAAGGAATACACAGAGTCGCTAGACCAAAAAGAATTTGTCAATGTTCAGTCATTTCAGGAGGTAGCATATGATGAAGAACTTATGGTATTGAAGAAAGAGGTCTAAGCTGCACAGAAGGCATTGGCAAAAAGCAAGGCTCCAGGAAATGACGGAATACCAATTGAGATGTTTTGGCAAATGGAGTCAGCACTGGAGGTGCTCACTAGTCCATACCAAGAAATTTGGAAGGCAGCTACCTGGCCAAACGACTGGAAGAGACCCATATTTGTGCCCATTTCAAAGAAAGGTGATCTGATAGAATGCGTAAATTATTGAACAATATCATTAGTATCACACACAAGTAAAATTTTCTTGAAGGTAATTAAAAAGTGATTACAGCAGTACATCAGCAGGCAACTTCCAGAAATTCAAACTGGATTCAGAACAGGACTTGGAATGAGGGATATCATTGCTGATGTCAAATGTATCTTGGCTGAAAGCAGAGACTACCAGAAAGATGTTTACCTGTGTTTTACTGACTATGCAAAGGTTTTCGACTGTGTGGAGCATAACAAATCGTGGGTAATATTTCGAATAATGGGAATTCCAGAACACTTAATTGTGCTCATGAGGAAAGTGTACATAGATTAAGAGGCAGTCGTTCGAACAGAACAAGGAGATACTGCATAAAGTCAGAAAAAGTGTGAGTCTGGGTTGTATCCTTTCACTATACTTTTTCAATCTGTATGCTGAGCAAACAATCCGAGAAGCTGGACTGTATGAAAAAGAACACAGCATCAGGATTGGTAGAAGACTCATTAACAACCTGCCATAAGCAGATGACACAACCTTGCTTGCTGAAAGTGAAGAGTACTTGAAGCACCTACTGATGGAGTTCAAGACTGCAGCCATCAGTATGGCTTACACCTCAACATAAAGTAAACAAAAATCCTCAGAAAGGTACCAGTACGCAACATCATGGTAAACGGAGAAAGAATTGAAGTTGTCAAGGATTTCATTTTACTTGGATCCATAATCAACGCCCATGGAAACAGCAGTCAAGAAATAAAATGATGTATTGCATTAGGCAAATCTGCTGCCAAAGACCTCTTTAAAGTGTTAAAAAGCAAAGATGTCACTTGGAGGACTAAGGTGTGCCTGATCTAAGCCATGTTATTTTCAACCACTTCATATAATGCATGTGAAATCTACAATGAATAAAGACTGAAGAAAAATTGATGCCTTTGAATTACGGTGTTGGAAAGAATATTGAATATACCATGGACTGCCAGGATAACAAACAAGTCTGTCTTGGAAGAAAAACAGCCAGAGTGCTCCTTGGAAGCGGGGATAGCGAGACTTCTCACTTACTTTGGATATGTTATCAGGAGGGACCAGTCCCTAGAGAAGAACTTTATGCTTGGTAAAGTAGACAGCAGTGATAAAGAGGAAGACACTCAACGAGATGGATTGACACAGTGGCTGCAACAAAGGGTTCAAACATAGCAAAGATTGTGAGGATGGCGCAGGATGGGGCACTGTTTTGTTCTGTTGTACATAGGGTCTCTATGAGTTGGAACTGACTCGATGACATCTAACCACAACAACATAAATTTATAGAAAAAATTACTTATACTAAATATCAAAGAGAGAGACTGAAGAAGGCAATACAGCAAATAGAAAAGTAGCTCAGAATCTCATGTCAGACTGCCTAAGTATGAAACCTAAATAGGGCACTCCTGCATACTTTGGGGTAAGTTACATAACCTCTCAAAGTCTTGCTGTTGTTGTTGGATGCCATCTAGTCGATTCCAATTTATAGTGACCCCATGTGACAGAACAAAACTTCCGCAGAGGGTTTGGTAGACTGCAGTCTTTACTGAAGCAGATCACCAGATCTTTCTCCTGAAGAGCCTCTGGTTGGGTTGGAACTGCCAAACTTTGGGCTAGCTACTGAGCTGTAAACCATTGCACCGCTAGGGCTCCTTCTCAAAGCCTTAGTGCCTTCCTTTTTAAAGTGCAGATGATGATTTGACCTCTCTCATAAAATATTGGTGAGCTCTGTAAAGCGTAGCTAACTATTTTGAAATTTTTTTTTAATCTGTCAAATTGGCAAGATTTTTAACAGGCAAGGGTTAGTGAAGAGTATTGAAAATGTGGAACTTGATTGGGGAGAATGTAGATTAATAAAACCTTCCAAAAGCCTAATATATAAGCATAGTTCTGACCAACAATTCTACTTCCAGTATATAATCTAAGAAAATAATTGATCTATTTGCAATGGTTTGTAGATTAGGATACTCATTACAGCATTATCCATAATGGGGGATTTTCTTAAACATCCTAGATGTTTAACATTAGAAGACTGTTAAATAAGACTGTTAAGTAAATATCTTAGTCTTAAGATATTATACTATGCAAGTATAGAAATGTGGAAGTAGCTTCAGTATATCATAATATATTATGTAAAAAAAAAGTATTTGAAGCACCTATTTCCTCCTCTACATTCTAAACCTTCTTCTCCTCTCTATATTCACAAATGGATAAACAATTAATTACACATGCCAAAAATATTAATATTTATTATTTCTTGTGATAGAACTGGTCACAGCTTTATTTGTTTCTTTTCCCTTATACATTTTCACATGTTCTATATTTATTATGCATGATTTTTAATAAGGAAAGAACAAACATGTTGTCTGGAAGATCTTCTTAACCTAAAGAAAAGCTTTCCACTCAGAACCTACGTGTAGAAATCATTTTGAAATCATCAGCTTTTAGAATTATCTCATCATTTCAATTTCCTTTTATGTGGAAAAATAATTCTCCTATTATGTAAGTTTTGTTGAGTCGATGGTGAAGAAGAAGAGATAGACAAAGTGTACAGTCCTATTTGTTTTTTACTGGAGCCAAAACTATTCTGCAGAGTATTCTTAATGAAAATTTGCTGAAAAAAATCAATGATCATAACCACAGCATCTAGCTACAGGAACTCAAAGGGGACAAAGTTAACAGGAATGCCAGGGAAGCAAAAGTTCTGGTATTTTACAATAGAAAAATGAATAAACTTTAGCCTAAATTAATCAGTGTAAGCTAAATTAATTATAACGGCAATTTAAAGGTCTGTTCAGTAACTATGAAGCAGGTGGTACTGAGGAAAGTAAATAGTTCCTGATAAAACATAACACTTTGAATCTGGAGATTAATGACTGTTGAGGAAAAGACATCTTCCTAGCATCTGCGTACAAATTTTTGTTTAAACTTTTTGTTGGTAAAGTTACAAATTCTGTTTGGTTATTCTATTACGAATGAGAATTTCTTTAAATGTTTTTATTCTTGATTTTGTAATTCTCTTTTATTTTTAAAAAGATTACCATATTTTTTTCTTAAAAAATGAGACGCTGATGAATATAACTGTATGTATTTTGTTTTGAAGTTAAGTATCCACATTTTTCTAATTTCTACAACCATTTGTATGATAACTTGTCGACATAGACATTAAGTCGTACTTAAGTGAGAGACATAAAATTACCAATATTTTTAACATGGCTGAGTTAACGTTACTGGAAATCTTTGCATTTTGATACTCTCCAGTATTGTATACTTAGCTTTTTTTTTTTGTTATTTGAAATATAGTAGTTTCTTCTGCCAAAAGTACATTAGAATGTAAATTAGTTAATACTTTCTCATGTTAATGTGGTATGTCAAGGATGAACAGAGTTTGAACCTAGAAGCCTGAAAAATTACAATGTAGCATAGCAGAAATCTCAGAATTGTCTTTTTTTTTTGACAGAATTTCCCCTTTTGATGCTATGTGGCTATTTAAAACATATGATTAGGACTGGGAAGCTAATATTTTTGCTAGTATGGCTCTGATCCCATAGGTATTAATTTATAGGACTTAATGTTATCAGCCTAAGAAAGGTTGATTAAGAGAGGTATATACATTTTTTGTCAACTTCCTATGTCACTACTTTGACCTCACTCCACATGACACAAGTGATGACCCTGAACTACTTGCATTTTATTGAACTGTTCATGCTGCCTTAGATCTCTATGCCTTTATACCTTTGAATACATGCACGCACGCAGACACACACACATATACATATCCAAAAACTGAAACCAAACCCACTGCCATCGAGTCGATTAAGACTCACATCCTCATTATTCTTTCGAACTCTTTAAAATTTTGAATCCTGTGCTGCTGTCCTACTTTTTGTTTGATTAAATTTCTATTTGCTCAACCCTCCTTTTCAGGTTTTTTTGTTTCGAATGTATTAGTTATAAATGGCATGTAGTTGTGTTATTTTTTATGTTAATATGAAAACATCTGGCATTTAATGGAAAACTTTAGTCCATATGTAATAAAAACAAACAAATCTGTTGCCGTTGAGTTGATTCCGACTCATGTCGACCCTATAGGACAAAATTAGAACTGCCCTATACAGTTTCCAAGGAGCGCCTGGTGGATTCCAACTGCCAACCTTTTGGTTAGCAGCTGTAGCTCTTAACCACTACATCACCAAGGTTTCCATATTAAGGAACTATAAATAAAGCTTCTTTTATTCCCCACTTATTATTTTACATTTATTATTTCCTTTGCTTTTTACTCTTTGTTTTCCCCCTTTAGGTAACTTTTGTTGAATTGATCAAATTGCTATTCATTCTCTTTATCCTTCTTATCATTTGGAAGTTTTACTATGTTTTTCCATTTTCCAGAGGGATTACCTTCTCTTTCCAGGTGCTAATAATTAGACACAGAGTTTAATAGCATGTGAAAATAATGCTGCTTTTCCCTACCTATAGATCCTATTTCCCTGCTTTGTCTTTCCATCAAATCCAATAAATTAAGATATTTATAATACTTTCATCTTTCATCTTCTCCCTGCTGTACCAATAGATTTTACTGACATACTTTCAGAAATTTGTTCTAAATCATTGTTAACTTTTTTCTGTAGTGTATCTTCTCTCTCTATTTCAAGAATCCTTATTTAGTACTTGTAAATCATATTCACAGATTATGAATCATATACACCTCTATCAATCTCTGTCTACTAATTATCATCTATTTATCTACCTATCTAGTTTATTGTTTGCTACTATTTCTTTTCCTAGTCATCTTTTCCTATTTTGAAAATTCTTCTGTGATTTATTATTGTCTAGATAGAGCATTTTCCTGAGCATCTTCCTCAAATGGGGTATACGGATGACATCTTCATTACATCTTTGCATAGCCACATTTACCTGACAAGTAAATACTCTCTTGAGTGGGTATAGGAATCTTGGTTTGCACTTTTTTTTCTTCTCTGTGGCCTATAGATATTATTCTACCATCTTGTAAGTTCCTATGTTGCAACTAGAGTTCAATGACTGTTTGTTTTTCCCCATTGTGAGTAACCAGGTCTTTTGACCTGGGAGCTTGTCAGATTTGTCCCCTTGTCTTTACTTGGTTATGTCTTGGTGTGTGTCTTTTCTCCTCAATCCTGCCCAGAACTCATGAAGATTTTTCTGTAGTTCTTTTATATCCCAGGCACTTATTATTAAATTATTGCCTCTGCTCTATCTATCCCTTTTTATTTCCTTCAGGAACTTCTATTTTTCTCATATTTAGTTTCCCAAATTCACCTTCCATAGTTTCTCTTTATTTAGTAAGCCATTAATCTGATGTTTAGCAATGTCATACTCTTTCAATCAATCAAACCACTAATTTTTTAATTCAAAAAACTCTGTATTAGGGACTGTACTTGAATCTTTTAAAATGTTCTTTTTTTTTTTTTTTTTTTTGAGGTTTTTGTCCTTTTCCTCCATATAAGAGTTAGTTCCGAGTGCACCATTCCATCTCCCCCCTACCCCTAGCATCTGCCCCACTTTGATATGTCACTGTTTAACTTTTTGTACTCATGGAAGCTCAGCTTTTGGGGCATAGCATTTCAGCAGTCCTGTGGTGGTTGGATTCTCTGTCCTTGTGGGCTGACTGTAGCAGGAGGAACCTAGCAGTCCCTAAAGAAACTGCCATGTAGAAGCTCCTCTGCTCCCTGGTCTCTTCACATTCTCCCAGGCTCAGAGTAGAGAAAATTCAGGTCAACTCCTTCAGTCTCTCCTTAGCTGTTTGAGTAGCAGGGAGGTCAAGTGTAGAGAAGGGGACAAACATCATTTTTTCACTGTGTGGGGTAAGGGAGGAAATTCATAGGTCTCTGAGTATCCAATCCCTTCTTTCCTCTCCTAAAGAGCCCTTGTATGACTCCCCAGGGAAAAATTCCTTCACAGTTGCTCCCTTCATCAGGATTCATGGAACTGAAACCTCATTTGCATCCGCTTGGCCTTGTCTGTCTGTTGACAGCAGAGGAGATACAGGACAGACTTACTCAAGACATCATCTTTGAATCCCTTGCATTTTTTTTTTTTTTAATTTTGCTTTGGCTCTTTATCCCTGAAACAACATGTGCCAACCATAATGTTGGCCTTACTCAAAATATCCAGATGCTAAAATGTGAATTTTCTCAAGTTCAATTTAGAAGCTAACTTAGAGATTAGAGACCTTCCAGGAATAAAGCTTCAGCATCTGGGAGCCAGGTGGATTCTGGGAGCGACAAACAGCATAGTCGAAGAAAATGGAGCATGAAAAATCTTTTCTGTTTATTATTTTCCTTAATTGATTAAATAAATATTTGTTGAGTACCTACTATTTGCTAATGATGGACTATTACACACACATTAATAAACCTCATTCAGGCACCATTCTGAAGAACATGACGCTCTGCCCTTCTCAGTTTGATTTTCAGGATTGTGACTGTGAATGTTGATGAATTCTTGTTTTCTTAGAGGCACACAAAAGGCTTATTATTATTGTTGTCAAAAATGACTAGCTTTCTACACTTAAAAATGGTTAAAATGCCAAATTTTTTTGTTATAGTTTGCCATCATAAAATTTTTAAAAAGATAACATGAAAATTAAAAACAAAACAATTAGCATTACATTTGACCAAGCATCATTTAAATACATACTCCTTATATTCATTCCAAAAATATTTCTTAATTATGTAACTATAAGCCAGACACTGTCCAGAAGTAAAAAGTCGGACACTTCTGTTTACCTCATGGAGTACACAGTTTGGTGAGAAAAGCATACAAACAAAAATAAATAAGATTTTTACCAATCAGTTTGTTACCTGCTATGTAATATTAAGGAAACATACTAGGAGCAGAGATAAGGAGAAAAACATAAGAGGGTACCCACTAACATTGCTATGATTTAAAAAATGGAAAACAGTAAGTGTTGGTGAGGATGTGGAGAAATTGGAACACTCATATGTTGCAGGTGGAATTATAAAATGGTACAGCAACTGTAGAAATAGTTTGAAGATTCCTCAATAAGTTAATCAATCACAATATGATCCAGCAATTCCGCTCCTAGGTATGTAGTCAAAAAAATGGAAAGCAGGAACTCAAACAGATACATGTACACCAGTGTTCATTTTAGCACTATTCACAATAATCAAAAGGTAGAAACAGGCTAAATGTCCATTAACAGATTAATGGGTAAATAAAATATGGTATATACACACAATGGAATATTACTTAGTCATAAAGAGAAATGAAGTCCTGATACATGTTACAACATGAGTGACCTTGAAAACATTATGCTGAGTGAGATAAATCTGTCACAAAAGGACAAATATTGTATGATACCACTTATATGAAAAGATCTAGAATAGGCAAGTGTACAGACACCAACATTTGTTAATGGTTACCAGGGGCAGAAGGAAGCAAAAAGGGGGACTCAGAGCTGACTCGACAGCACCTAACAACAATGTTTGTAAAAACGGTGTTGGGGCAGAGTCTAACCTCATCCAACCCCACAAGGCGGAAGGAGAACCAAGATTGACAGCACTAGGCTGACTCCCAGTGAGGTGGAGGCCAGACAATCCTCCTCCTCTCTCTGCCATCTTTACTAATTCTGACATGAACTGTCCCTCCGGCAGCACTCTCTTCTTCTCTGCTGTGTTCGATAATTCATTGCAATGGCCACCCAGAACTCACAGACCATACTCACAATTATGGGGTTTATCAGGGAAGTAATAGGTTACACCTCCTTTCTCTGTCATCTTTACTAATTCTGACATGAACTGTCCCTCCCGCAGCACTCTCTACTTTTCTGCTGGGTTCGATAATTCATTGCAATGGCCACCCAGAACTCACAGACCATACTTACAATTACGGGGTTTATTAGGGAAGTAATAGGTTACAATTGAGGCTCAGGAACACTCAAGGATACAATTCTTCCATCAAGATAGCCTCTTGCCAACTGTACTCGCAGGCACTCCTCTCCCTGGCCCTAGGCCTCTCCCCAAAGACACTCATCTCTCTCTGTGGGCCAGGAAGCCCACTGCGCTGTCTCCTGCTACCAGGTCTCTTCTGCCACCACTTCTCACTGTCTTCAGTGTTACAGCTTGTTTTTTTCTGTCGGTCTCCTGTTTCCAGGAGCTTCTCAGTGCAGGGATCCTAGGTCCGAAGGATGCACTCTCCACTCATGACTTTCTTCCTTGGTGGTGGTAGGATCCTCCTCTCTGCTCTGGAATTGGCTCTCATTTAAGGCAAAACTGACCAATCCCCTTGGTAGGCCACAATTACCCTGTCACACAGTTCCATCCAATCACCTGGATGGAAGTTATACAAGACAATGGCTAGAAAGGCCACAGACAAAAGTAATTAATCCACCGCAACATTGCTTAGGGTATACTGAGCTTCTGTTAAAGGTGATGGAAAAATTTGGAAACAAAATGGTAATGATTGAAAAACAAGGTAAATATAATTAATACCAATAAATTGTACATGCGAAGAAGAGAAAATAGAGAATGTTTTGTTACATACATATTTACCACAATTAAAAAAAAAAGAGGACCTATTTTGAACACCTTTGTCTGGATAGGCCTTTGTGAGGAGTAGGTGATATGTAAACTGAGACCTAACAAGAAATGAGAAGTAGCAGGTTAGTCAGAGTGTGGAAAGAGTATACTAGATAGAGGGAACAAAAGTACAGAGTTCCAGAGATGGGAAAGAGTTCGGTACTTGCATTGACAAGTTAGGAGACTGTGCAATGGTTTAGGTAAGGAATGCTTTTGGTAGCCAGGTTTAGGATAGTAACAATGAAAAGGAGACCAATAGTTAAATTTAGGTTTTGTTTTGAAGATAAAATTGACAAAATAGATGTATTAGATACGAGGTTGGGCAAATGAGAGAGATTAAGGATGATGCATAATTTCTAGATCCAGCAACAGGATATACAGCCATGCCATTTTCAGAGATACAAGTAAATTGGGAGTAACTACTGATTGAGCCAATTCAAGAATTAAAATTTTATATTTATTAATTTAAAAGTCTGTAACATTTAAGGCGTAGGTCAAACAATGATGTGTACTTGAAAACATGGAGCTCAGAGAGATCAGGCATTAAAATATACATTTGAGAGCCATCATAATCAAGAAGATCTTTATATCCGTGGGAATGGATTAACACAATCATCATACATATCTACTGAACATCTTCAGAGGAGGTGATGTTGTAGGCATGGAGTGTATAATAGTGAATAAGATAGATTTGGGGTTTTATTCTAGTGAGGGGATGAATGAGAGTATTGAGAGAGGCCAGAAATTTAGCCCTGAGTAACACAGAGTTACAGAAGTCTTGTTGAGGAGGAGTACCCAGTCTGAGAGACTAAGAGGTATTGGCCAGGGGTTAATAGAAAATCCAGCAGTTTCAAGAGAGAAGGAGGGAGTGCTTCTCCCTAGTACTGAGAGTAGTGCCTGAGGTCTTAAAATCTTGCAAGCAGCCACTTAAGATACAACAGTTGGAGATCTATTCACCTGGTACATCAGAGGAAGAAGGAGATCCAGGAATCAGAGAAAGAACAGAACTATAGGTTTAACTGCCTCCACATACTAGTTGCCTCTTTAGCCATGAAACCAGAAGAATTGAATGGTGCCTGGCTACCGTTACTGAATGTTTTGATTAAAGAATCATCGATGAGTCCTGATCAAAAGGGGAAAAATGTGGAACAGAATTTCAAATTCTTGAAGAATCTAGACTTATTGGACCTATTGAGACTGGAGAAACCCCTAAATCTATAACTCTGAGAAAATCTTCAAAACATGAATGAAAATTATCCCCTGAAGTCATCTTTAAGCTAAACAACAGTTTAGCTAAATTAGTAAGGAAAGTTCTCCATGGGCACTGTGCTTTTTTAAAGACTTATCTATATGAGATCAAGTTGCTAACAGTTACACTAAAGTATAGATGAGAAGTTTAGGGGTAGTGAGTCTAAGTCAATGGTGGTGAAATAATATAGGTAGAAATACCAAGAATGGTTAAACAACGTGAAGAACGTAACCAATGTTATTGAATTGTATATGTAGAAATTTATGAATGAGGGTATGTTCTGCTGTGTATATTTTTACCAAAATTAAAATAAAAACAAAAACAAGAAAGAGGAAGTGGTTAACTGGTAAGTACTGCTATGTAGTCAAGCACACCCAAACACAAGAAAGTGTTTAGCTTAGCACTCGGCTTGGCACTGTGGAGATTTTTTTTTTTTTTTATTGTACTTCAGGTGAAGGCTTACAGAACAAATAGCTTCTCATGAAACAGAAGTACACGTTATTTTATGACATTGGTTAACAACCCCACAACATATCAACCCTCAACCTCTTTTTTTGTTTGGTGAAAAAAACACATAGCCAAAGATACACCATTTCAAAAATTTCTACATGCACAGTTCAGTGACATTGACTACGCTCTTCCAATTGTGCTGTTATTCTCACTTAAGATGAAGGCTTACAGAACAAAATAGTTTCTCATTTAACAGTTACTAAAAATGTTGCCCAATGACAATGGTTAACAATCTCACAACACATCAACAATATCCTTACTCAACCTTGGGTTCCCTATCACCAGCTTCCTTGTCCCCTTCTGCTTTCTGGCCCTTGTCACTGGACTCCTGTACCTCGTTAGTCTCATTTGGTTTTAAGGGGCTGTCCATGGAGATATTTCTGCACACTGAAAAAAATGCTGGTGGTACTGGTACAGATTAGAACAAGATATGGAGTGAAATGAGTGATGAGGAGCAGAGACAGTGAATACACACAATTTTTAACTAAAGGATTTCTGGAAGAAGCACTTCCAGTTTTGGGGAGAAGCGATCTTATCATCATGCCTGAAACATTATTTAGGAAAATTCAAGATCTACTTTTGAAGTGAGAAAGAACAGAAGAGAGCTCCATGGCTCTTCCACCAAAGACGATTCATTTAACATCATGACATCTACAGAATTTTGGAGACTTTCCAGATAAGAAGGATAAGATTTGCTCACATTCCATTAGATAGTTTTTGTGGTGTTGTAAAAAATTATGATCAATCAATTATATTTCTCTAAACTCTGGTGATTCAGACATGTTTATTGCAACCATCCCTGATTATTTAAGACAGATATAATAGACTCACATTTATAAACACTCAACATCTAATTGTGTTCTGTCCATGCTTAGGATAATTACAGTATTCTGTAGCATTTTCTGTGAGGCGCTTTAGATTGAGTGTTGTTAATGTCTTAAAGACTTACACTGCTTAATGGGTAGTATGCAGTATTAAATTGCCAAGTAGGAGTGGGACTGCACTTAGCCAATCCATAATCCTTCCCAATGCTTCGTTTGAATAATTACAGTATACATGCTTCACCACTGCAGCGCTGTGCAAGCTACTGCAGTTTTTTTACTTAATGTTGAAAATTTTTGTTTCTGTTAAATAATATCTTTGGAGCTGTGAAAAAGATGTTTAAAATGGGGTGACAATAGGTAGTTATATTGGTATTGAATGTGAATTAAAAATAATAAATTTGGGATATAATTAACATTCTAGAGAGTAAATAGGGAGTAAAAAGTCTTTTTTTTTTTTTTTTTCCTTCTGGAGAAAAGTAAGTACAGAACCAAGGAATGTTGCTCATATTTATAAGCAAAGCTCTAGTATTTGATATTGGACCTTTCCTTAAGTTGGAAATTTTAAAAAATATTATGGTATTCCTATTGTTGACATGTTCATTTTCCCTTTGTTTGGAAAGTTGGAAAATGTATACTGATATTTTGCATATATTTCTAGGTGAGGCAGAGTCACACATTACATGTGTTGGGATAAGCTGGAGTTGTTTGGCCTAGGAACTGATAGAGATAGAATATGAGAAGTCTTCATCAGAACTTACATTTGTAGGGTAAGTCGACTTAGAATGGGTAAGAAGAGCTTAGCTTCCTATTTAATTTTTTATTTTATTTTATTTTATTGTACTTCAGGTGAAGGCTTACAAAACAAATAGTTTCTCATGAAACAGTAGTACACATGTTGTTTTATGAAATTGGTTAACAACCCCACAACATATTAACCCTCT
>NW_004443953.1:24446150-24494870 GCF_000243295.1 Trichechus manatus latirostris
AGAGAGGAGAGAGGAACAGGAGCCAAAAACATACAAACAAACAAAAAAGAATGCTAGGGGATTTTGCCATTGGAATGGAGAGATGAGAGACTATGAAATGGAGAAAAACAGAAAGGCGAAGAGGAAGAAAAGAAAAGAATGAATAAATAAAAATCAGAAAGGTTGCAGAACTGCAAAGTTCCCAGGGATCCCACTGATGCAGCTATGCGGTCTGGGGAAGTCGCTCTCAGGTGTTGCAGTATAGCCTGGCTAGAAGGCGTGGAGGTATACAATGCCTGGTATTCAGAGATCAGAAAGAGAAGGAAGATATAGAGGGACGAGAAGCTGAGCAATGAAGAATGACAAAAAGGGAAAAAGAGGGAAAACAAAACAAAACAAATTAAAAAAAAAAAGGAATAAGAAAAGCGCCCCAAAAAAACTGAAAAAAAAAAAATCAATGAAAAATATATGCCCTCAGGGATCCCTCTGCACGTCTGTGGAAGCTGAAGGGGAGTTCCTTGCCACGCAGCTCCACCTGGCCAGAAAGGGCTCTCAACTCAAGAAAAGGAAAAGAAAACAAACCAACAATTCAAAACGAAGAAACGAACAAAAGCCCCGGCATCCCACCAGTGCGGTAGCCCAGACCGGGAAGCAGCTCCACACTCAAATGGTGCTCTGCATCCCCTCACGAAGAAGCAAAGATGGCGCACGGAGCCAGGCATTCGAGTGAAGGGAGGGGGAGGTGGCGAGAGGCAGGTGAGAACCCAAAAGAAGCAGAAAAAAAAAAAAAGCAGCAGTGGCAGCCAACAAATGGCACTCAGAAGAGCCAGCTAGTGCGGGCTGGTGTTTCTGGACAAGAGACTGTGTCCGCAGGAAGCAGAGGGGGCCGAGTGTGGGTGAAGAAGGGTAGAGAGTGACCTCCCTCCCTCATTTCAAGGTGAACTCTGGGGCCGTTACACTTCTAGGTCTATTTTGGTTGTGTCTTCTCCTGTATCAGGCAGAACCCCCACCTGAAATCATGTGATGCCTATTTCCTTTGAAGAGTTGTAATGGGCCTATGAACACATTCTTGGCTTTGAGAATAGCCCTAACCTACCACTCAGCTGCCCAACAAACTTAAAACTAAGAAGACCTGTTTGTAAGAAGACAGTCTGGCTACCTTAACTTTGTTGTTGTTAGTTGCTGTAGAGTTGGCTCTAACACATGACAACTTTATGTATAACAGTGAAACACTGCCTGGTCCTGTGCCATCTTCATGATCACTGGTATGTTTTGAGTTCAGCAGTTCTTCATCATATGCTACCTCCTGAAATGGTTGAACATCAACCAATTAATTTTGGTACAATGACTGTGTATTCCTTCCATATTTTTTTAATGCTTCCTGTGTTACTCAATTTTTTGATGATAGAATTCTTCAGCAATGCAACTCAAGGCTTGATTTTCTCTTAGTTCTTTTAGGTTGAGAGATGCCAATAGTGTCCTTCCCCTTTGGTTTTCTAACTCCAGGTCTTTACACATCTTATCATAATATTTTACTTTATCTTCTTGAGCTGCCCTTTAAAATCTTCTGTTTAGCTCTTTTACTTCATCACTTTTTCCATTTGCTTTAGCTAATCTGCATGTAAGAGCAAGTTTCAGAGTCTCTTCTGACATCCATTTTGTTCTTTTTCTTCTCTCCTGTCTTTTTAATTACCTTTCATTTTCTTCATGTATGATGTCCTTGATGCTTATAGATTATAATTTTCTGTTTGTTTGTTTTCAACATGTTTGTTATTAAGTGCTGTCAAATCCATTTTTGATGCATAGTGACCTCAGTTGCAGAGTAGAACTGCTCCATAGCGTTTTCTAGGATGCTGTCTTTATGGGGACAGATCTCCAGGTCTTTTTCTTACAGAGCCATTGGGTGGATGCGAACCGCCAGTTTTTCGGTCAGCATCAGAGTGCTTAACTATTGTGCTACCAGGGTTCTTGCTGTTTTAACATAGTTCTCTGTTTAAAATAAAATATCTGTATAATATTTTCTGAAAAGTTGGAGATTAGTAGTTCAAGTTGAATACGTTAGAGGACGTTGTTCAAGTCATGAGGAAAAAACTGTGGACTTTTCATTTGTCCTTGAATTAGCTAGTAACCTCACTTCTGTTAGGGTATGTGGCTGCATTCACAGTTACACCACTCTGTTATGTATTTGGGAAATCATACCTGCTCTGCCTAAGTGACCACTAGCTTATTTTATGACACTGAGATATCCTTCTGCCAAATGTCAGTGCAACCCTTCTGTGAATCCATTGATGATTTATCTCCCCGGGAACATTTTCTTCATTTCTCTCAAACTTGAATTCTTAATAATCACAACCAGATGGGATTGTTAAATAGCAATGCTCTAGAGTTTGCTTTTCCTGAGATTTTTTCAACATTTGTGCTGAACTCTTTAATGAGCAGTTGCAAAGGGATCCAGGAGTTCAGCTTGTTAATTAGAAGTACAGCTTCTGGCTAGTGTTAGGTCAAAATTAATTGATTTATATTTCAATGCTATACTATACATGTGCTCTTACACAAAGGTACTTGTTAATCTTACTGCAAAGAGGCTTTTCAAAAAACACTCTATAAATTGCATTTTTTAATAAAGCAAGTTAGGAAGGTAGGTGTTTACATTTTATTCATGTGAAAGATTAGAGGATTGTTCTTATCCTAATCATAGCATCTTGTTACAGTATTTGAAAATGTATTAACGTACAATATTTTCTATGCTGATTTGGTGGTATTTCTAAGAAGCATTTAAGTGAAGCTGTATTACAAATGACTAAAGATGTATTATACTTTAGGATCAGCAAGTAAATACTTCATTATAAGTTTAAATTTATTACTGAAGATACTTGCGGCCATAGACCCCATTAAGATATGCCTGTCCACTTAGTACAGTGAAAAAACTATTGACTAGGAGTGAGAAGACCTGGATTCTGGGATAAATTCTGACACTCTCTAGCTGTGTAACCTTGCCAAATTGCTTCTTCACTTCTCCCATCTGTAAAATAACAGGATTGGTCTCTAACGTCTAAGGTTATTTGCATGTCTAAGGTCCCTTGAGTCTAATTTTCTTCCACTGAGCAAGCAGTGCATTCTAGTCTTCTAATTTCAATCTAGAATACCAGAAAATATTTATTGTTTTTATTTACATTTTGAAATGCTTTTATATCAGGATATAGTTTTCTGGACATTTCCACATTGATGCCTTTTAACTCTACTTGCAGAATAAAAACCTTCATCAAACTTTACAAGGATTTCTGACCATAATTGTGCATTTGGACTTTTCCATTCACCTCTGCAAATAAACTGTGCTTAAACGCTGAAGAGGAACTTTTTAGGCTGTTTTAGGTTCTGAGGGGTCCTGGAGGGGGTGATTGGACACTGTGTCTTCTTTCCTTCTATGTACTCAATCCTTTATTCTGACCTAAATCATCATCACCAGTTTTCATGAAAAAATAAATGATGTGCTTATCAAATTTGGGGATGACATAAACTGGGTGGCAGGACCAATGCAATACATTTGAGAATTGTGAGTCATCTCCAGCCCACTTCCAGGAATTAGCAACAGGATATACAGTAGGAAAAAAATAAATAAATAAAATCCTGCATTTTGATAAAAAAATCAGTGGGACAAACTCAGAATTATTATATACCAAACACTCCCTCCCCTGAAACCACCCGCAGGTATTTTCATACTTGCGCTGTGCTAATTTTTTTTTGACAGCAATATAAAAAAAAAAAAAAATTATCAAAGCGCTTTTAAGAAAATACCTCGGAGCGGGGGGAGGGAGCAGTTGGCAAACAAACGTAGAAGGCCCGAGTTATTTGCGTAAAATACGATATTATGGAAGGAAGGAGCCCTGTTGGTACAACTGTTAAGTGCTCAGCTGCCAACTGACAGGTGGACAGTTGGAACCCACCAGTGACTCCACTGAAGAAAGACATGGAGATCAGCTCCCGTAAAAGTTAACAGCCTAGGAAACTCTGTCCTGTAGGGTCACTATGAGTCAGAATCAACTCGAAGGTACAAAACAACAACTAATAAAGAGGAATACGCTGTGAGAGTTTCTTACATGCTTCTTCAAGAACAATCAAGTGAATGTTAGCTCCATAAAGACACAGTTGAACTCTCCTGGACCAAGGAACTATAGGCTGCAAATTGAGCCAAAAAGATCATGGACAAATTGAATAGGACTCTTGATTTCTCCGCTTGCATGTATGATCTAGGTAATAGTAGTTACAGCTGCATAATATACACAGAAGACATGTTTTTTTTTTTTTTCTTCAAAGAGCTTTATTCTGGGTATACTTAATTTTGGAAAATCTTCACTCAATTTAGAAAATGAATCTCCAGTCAGTATACCACGTCATCATATGTTAATTGCTTTTTGGAGAAAAATACTTAAAATGTGCTTTTTAAGAAAATGAAACATTTCTGATCAGTATGTGTTACCAGAGTGGTAGAAAATTATTTCATAGAATGGATGACTTCAAACAAAACAAAACAACAATAATGGAAAACAAAAACAGGGAGTGGGCACAAGTGACTGTACAAATATTCCTTTGCCTGGTATACTACAGCTGTTTTGCCGGGAAACCTTGATAAAATAAAAATCAGTGTATCAAGATAAACCATATGGAAGTGTTCATTATTGTGGCATTTGAAATATATGATTTATGATTTTCAAAATGCTGTTGAAGCTAACCAAATATACTTAATCAATATTCATTGTCTGCAGGTTGTTAGGTTGAAGTTGGGAATCAGTAAAAGATTCAAATGCAAGGGCCTTGGTTATAACCTCAATGAGCTTAGTGACTTTTGTGGCAAGCTCAATTCATATTTGAATGCAATATTTTCCTCAATAAATTGATGTCATTATGAATATAGAGGCCATAGAAATGATGATTGATTCTTCTTTCGTGCACTGTATGTTATTGATTTTTTTTGTCAGCATAAAGTAACTTACCCTTTTAACTTCCCAAGACAAAACAAGCTAGCCTACCCTCTTTTTTAGGGTGTCATATTATAATGATATATATCCACTACCAGTTTTGTTTCCTTTATGTATTGCTACCATAATTTTATTAAATACCCAGGAATTACTAATAAAAAGTACTTAAATCACTAAGGTTGTTTTAGGGCCTGAGGGGTGCTAGAGGGAGTAATCAGATACTATTTTCTCCTTCTATGTACCTCCCATTTATTCTGACCTAAACATGATCATTAGCAATTTTGATGAAGAAATAAACATTGTGCTATTAAATTTGGGAATGACATAAGCTGGGTGAGAGGGCTAATGCAATACATTTGAGAATTATGATTCATCTCCAGACTACTTCCAGGAATTGATAACAAGATATACAATAGCAGAAAAAAAAAAATCAAATCCTGCATTTTGCTACAAAACAAAATTAACAGGATAAACCCAGAATTATGGAAATTCATTTTAAGAAATCTCATATAAAAAAAGTTCATAAGTATCCACAAAATTAAGGCTGCATTTACATAGTTACAATGTTTAGGTGTCAGAAACGGATATTCTTCCTTGTGAATTTTTATATATTGGAAACACTTTTTAACAATGGTAATCTGTGTCTAAATTTTGTGTATGTGTCTATGTGTGTGCATGTGCATGTGTTATACAGAGAAAAAAGTGTCAGGCCTAGTGAGTTCTGAATACCTGATAATATGAAAGTTGTGCTTTAGTGGTTTGGAAATTGGATTTAGAGAATATTAAGGCAAAAGATCAATAGAGATAAATTTTTTATATATAGAGCAAGCATGTTATCATTGCTTCAAGTATTACCCATATTGTCCTTCCAACTTTTAAATGAAGTATTCTGGTATCATTGAACTAGAAAATACGTTCTTAAAATTCAAAATCATATGATTGAAAGGTTTTGTTATTCTTAGACACTGTAACAAGTAAAATTATATGGCTTGTTAGGTATACTAGATTTTACTTTTTGCAAAAGTCCACCTTTCAAGTATTTATAACCCAAGGTGATGGTTTCTGTTTCTAGGTGTCCTTTCATCATTCAAATATGAAATATAAGATATTAGGCATTCTAAAATAATAATGAAAATAACAGTGTACACAGAGCCACATCAGTGCCAACTTTTAAAGGCACCATTAACATTGTAGTCTATCTGAATGGTAACTCCTGGAGTTGCGCAGTATATAACCCTCACACTGTGCACAGAAGAAGAAACAATCATCATTTCTATGGCCTCTATATTTGCAATGGCATGAATTTACTTTGCAGCCCTGATTGTTTTTAATAGAAGTTGATGCTTTTCAATTTATTTTCTTGCTTTCAACTTTTATTTCTTTGAGGCAATTGTCAAGTACAAGACATAGAAATATCTGGAATAAATTTCAGTTGACTTCTTGCATCTGAATTTTCATCATTTCTCTGTCTCCCCTCCTTCTTTGCATAGTCCAAACAGAGTGTTAGTCTGTGGGACATGTATTATTAAAAGGTTTATTAAAAACAAAACAAAATAAAAACAAACCCATTGCCATCAAGTGGATTTCAACCCATGGTCACCCCATATGTTAGAGTAGAACTACTCCATAGGCTTTCCTGGCTGTAATCTTTACAAAAGGAGCCCTGTGGTGTAGTGGTCAAGTACTTGACTGCTTACTGAAAGTTTTGTGGTTCGAACCCACCAGCCACTCCACAGGAGAAAGATGTGACAGTCTGCTTCCGTAAAAATTACAGCCTTGGAAACCGTATGGGGCAATTCTACTCTATCCTATAGGGCTGCTATGAGTCAGAATCAACTGCACGGCAACAGATTTGGTTTGGTTTTGGAATCTTTATGATAGTTTGCCAGGTTTATGGTCTTTTTTTTTTTTTTTTGTGGAACCACTAACCTTTAGATCAGTAGTCAAGTGCGAACCACGCACACCACCTACTGCCGTTGATTTCCACTTCTTTTCCCTCTCTCTAACATTCAGGGCATTTTCAATTGCCTTCTAGTAAATTCTTTCCCTATGAATTTTATACCCATCCACAAGCTAAGTAGAACAGATGGCTAGTATTCATTTTCTCTTTGAAACTATTTCTCTGGTAATGTAATTTCTAACATCCAGATAAGGCTGCGGTATTTCTGTAGGTATACAATGAAAGTACAAGAGTGTCAACCTGGAAGTGTAGCACATTGAATTTACCTAGACTGTTGGCATTTCTCATTTCTCATGATTGGATGCATGCTGGACTCATATGGAGGGCTTTGGGGTGTCACATGGAGTACTTCTTCTATGAAGAATTAGGGAAAAATTTTGCAGCTTCTACATGTGATGTTTAGAAAATAATAGATTATCTACTCACTGAAAGAATCTAAGTAGAATTAATTTCTTATGAAATAGCTGTTTTCTCTATGTGATGCTTAACTAATTTAATATCAGTGTTTTATTTTCTTACCACTTATTTGAGAGATTTTGTAGCTAATTCATGCAATATTTCCAAGCACCAAAGGCAAACAATAGTTAGCATAAGTGACTGGAGCAGAGCTGCAAAAATGTTTATAGAAATGGAGAACAAATAATATTAATAAACAGAAAATTAATTTATGAACTCTGTATAATAAATTTCAAGTATTTTTGTCAGACTATTGGATATTTTAATCAATCTTAAATATTCTTAATATTTAATGCCAAATATATTAAATATGTGTACATATCTGCATGTGCATATATCGCTGCCTTTATAAATCCTTAGTTTGTGATAATCTACATATGATTAAGTAAATTGAAAATATAATATCTTACATTTTTAACTTGACTTCTCTCAGCTTAAATCATTATTCCAATTTCTTAAAGCCCTCCAAGTTTTCCAGAGGCCTAATTTGTGGTTGACCACCTATTATTTTTTTATTTTGTATTGTTGTTGTTAATTTACCATTGTTTGAAACCTTTGCATTCTAAACCAAAGCTATTGTCTAATCTCCATTAGTTCATAATAAGGCAGGTTTCCTGTGCTAAGTTCCAGACATTCACCACACCACTTTTCCTGGGATTCCTATGCTTCTGCTAGAGTTTCCCTCAATTCCATTCTTCTCTTTTCCAGGTAAAGAGGGCTTGGAGATGGCACTCAGTTCCTTCATCCATGTTCTCCTCCACAATTCTTTTTAAAGTGCCAAATATACAGATGACATGCTGTCTGTCCCAGTCTCTATGCCCTTAAAACTCCTACTTTTAATGACTGGCCTTGATACTAAGATATGGCTACCAGTAGCTATGTTGTTATTAATTTTCTGAATTCTTACAGCCTTTACTCTTGCTCTTGTCCACTTTATAGCCCCACCTCATCTGTACTGGATGCAAATAGTTTTGACATATGAAGTCACTTAATGCTTCTCAGCTTGTGATATAAATGCTCTGCTTTCTTGAGAAGGATTCCTGTTCTTTTTCCTTCTGATGATAGGAACAAGCATTTTAAAAACTTTGTTCTCCTGTATTAATATAATAAGAGCTATAATATAATGCATCAAATATAAAGATATATAATATTATATACTATAAAGCAGTTGCTAATATCTACATTTTTTTCTGTTAAAGAGACTGAGTCATAGAGAGGTGAGTAACTTGCTCAAGGTCAAAATCTAGGAGTGTGTCAGAGCTGATATATGTAATAAAAGTAACATACACTGCTATGCCTGAAAGATTTGTCCACAGTAATCTGGTATAAGAATGTTAAGAATTTAAAATGAAGAGCTTAAACCGCCCCCCTCAAGGAAATGTATAAACTGAATATAAACTGACTAAAAGAAGCATTAATTATGTCTAAATCCCTGGCTTAGAGAACCACAAACCTCTTAGCTTAATTTAAAATAGATAGAATAATAGATAGACTTTATCAAGCAGGCAGTTCAGGATGATACAGAAGTATTTGACAGAGTGCAGACACAACTCTGATAAAGAAAAATAAAAAAAATATTGTCTAAATCATCTTCTTTATCAGAACAGAAACTCCAAATGGAGTTTATTGAGGACCACATATCACTCTCCTAGAGGGGGGTCTTCTACCTAAAATAGCTACGTGGTAGTTCTGAAATTTCAGAAATAAAGAGTTTTGTCATATGGAAAAGGTAGAAGTCTGACTCTCATAGAGAGAAAGACGCTATGGCAACACTTCTGTTTTACTAAATGAGTAGGCAAGTTATGACAGTTCATTTTTAGCTACAATATACTGGTCATTAATTCACCTTTTTTTCCCTGTTTCTGATAAGTAGCTTCTTAGAACACAGTGAAAGATATATTGAATAAGAGATACTTGAAAAAGAATTTTAATTATTTCATACACATATTATCTTATTCCAAAATTCACAGTGCTTTGCTAGGACCTGCTATAGCAGAAAAATATTTCTCTTTTACTTTTAGCAGAACACTAACTTCCAACTTTTGAGTTCTTTTATAAAGACAGATATCACCTTTATTTTGTAGAGAAAACTATTCTTGTTATATTTATGCCATTCTTAGGATGTAAAGGATTGCCATAATACATACATCTGACAAAAATAAATAGACAGAACTCTGAATACATTTTTTTTTTTAATTGATTACTTCTAAGCACAGGCATTGCAGCCTTCTGGCTAGATTTGCAGTGCCCTCCTTTCAAGTCAATACTTAGCTCTCCAGATCTACTTACGTCTATAAAGTGGTCAATGTGTTGTTGAGCAGACTCTGAGTTTTGGAGACAGAGATGTAGGCCAGCATTTCAATTGAATTCTTTTGACTGGAGGGTTGGGTGATTAAGCTGGTCACTCGTGGAAATACATTGATTTTGTGATATATTTTCAGGAACCAATTTTTCTTTTCTAAAACACTGTGTCATGATGTGCTATTTAGAATTTCTTCTCTTCCCAGAGGGACATGGCACAGCTTCCAACAATCGAAATGAAGATATAACAAAGGAAAAAAGGTGTCTGTGTGATTGTTATATTCAACCCCCTAAACGTTAACATAGATCCACAAGTATGAATTTGTGGTTTTCTTGATTTTTAAAGGCTTATGAAGTAAGCATATTTTAACTTATTATGCATTAGTCATGCTACCAAGAAAACACACTATAGTATATTAAATTCTTAAGTTACAGCCAACATGTTGAAATGTGAAAAATACTTAGTTTTTCTGTGCGGTAGAATGCTATTTACAATTTAGATTAGATGTGTTTTCCTTTTTTCCAAACTCTCTGCTAAAAGAAGAGAACTTAGAAATTATTCTTTAAAATTGACTATTTAAAATGAAGAGTCTTATGTCCTCTTGTATGACGACTTAACCTTTGAAAATAACCACATTTATTGAGCACATATTATATGCCAGCAATTTCAAATATTATATTTCACTTAATAGCCACAATATGAAGTGGAAATTATTACTTTTTAGCAGATGATAAAAATGAGACGCAGAAATAAATATTACATGTCAAGGGTCACCCAAGTAATAAGTAGTATCGTCAAATGAAATTCTGTTCTTTAAACTTGAAGGCTGGTTGTCATTTGCCACAGTATGCAGACTAGATATTCTCATCTCTAGGTCATTGCCCATGATCTGGAAAATATGAGAATTAAAGAAACCAGAAAGGAATTACTTAGATGATGATGAATATTAGCAAATAGAAGTTTTACACTTAACTAGTACAATATACATTTTTATGTTTTTAATTTTTCATCTTTGATGGCTACTTTTGTGTATACTTTATTTTTAAAAAGAGCTTGTCTGTGAGATTTTCCTAAGATAAACATCTTTTTAGTAAAACATAGTATATAGTTTTTTGGATCACTCAATGTACAGTCTAATCGCCTTCTCCTTTGTCTTCTTTTAATGGAGACTATCCTGCCCACTGCCTTCGAGTCAATTCCAACTCATAGTGACCCTGTAGGACAGAGTAGAACTGCCCCATAGTGTTGCCAAGGCTGTAACCTTTACAGAAGCAGACTGCCACATCTTTCTCCTGCGGAGCAGCTGGTGGGTTCAAACCACTGACCTTTCTGTTAGCAGCTGAGCACTTTAACCACTGCACCATCAGGGCTCCTAACAGACACTTAAAAAACCAAAATACCAAACCTGTTGCCGTCGAATCGATTCTGACGCATAGTCACCCTATAGGACAGAGTAGAACTGCCCCATAGGGTTTCCACTGTCACTGTTGACCTTTCAGTTAGCAGCTGTAGCTTGCTGTAGCTCTTAACCACTGTGCCACCACAGCTCCTAATGGAGACTAGACATTAAAAAGAAAAAGGGAGGCAGAGCCAATATGGAACCCTAAGCAGATACATCATGCCATCCCTCTGCAGCAAAAGCCCAAAAACCTAAGTAAAGCAGGTTCACACATCAATCTTGGAATCGTAAGCATCAAATAAAGGGATAAAAAACAAGATCAAACACAGAATGGAATAAGAAACTGAAGGAAAACAGAGAGCAAGGAGAGATATAGAGTAGAGGTCCCTGCCAACTAACATGGCACAGTGTTGTCATCTTGGAGAATGGCCATCAATCACCTGGACAGGGAGTAAAGGAAGGCAACTTTACAGAACTCCCAACAGGAGACAGAGCATCTGATAATCAGAGAAACGTGCTTTCCCACCTCTCACCCTTCTGCCCCATACACCAACCCACCCCTCCTGATGGGCCATACTGAGCCTCTTGGCTAGAGAGCTACAGACCTGCAGTCACCCCAGGTCCACCCCACCCCCACCTGCAGGCTCCTGCCAAGCCATTTTTTTCCCTTTCTTCCTTTTCTTTCTCCCTTCCACCTAGTCCCACATGCCCTCTCCCTACCTCCCCACCAGCCCCGAGATCCACACGTTTCCTACCCAATGGCTAACTTGTTTTTTTCTTATTTCTTTCTCTCTCCTTCCTTTTCCTTCTTTCGCTTACCTAGCCTGGTACGCCACCCCTCCCTTCCCACGGATACTCACTGTGCTGCTGTGGTTAGAGCATCCCTGACTCAGGCCCACCGCCGTACTGGACCTGCACTGCCCCTCCCTTCTTGTCACTCTGTTACCCAAAGCAGATTCTGCTCAGTGTAGCTTCTCCTCAATAAAGACACACCTAGGTGAGGAGGGACGGAGAGCATTTGTTGCAAGTGTGCAGGCAAGGAGCAAGGAGGTGCATACCTCAAATCAAACTCGCCAAACAAGGGGAGACAGAACCTTTTATACTGTTTCTCCCAAGGAAGTACATACAAACATTATGGACTACATCCATTATCATGGCGAGCAGGTGCAGTAAGACAAATTGCATTTTTTTTCTTTGGCTTGTATAGTAAACTGGGTTTGACTGGCTTGAGCCACACCTAGTGCTTTGAGAACAGTGGACAGCAGGGGGCAGGCTCAGCTTGGTCTGAGCGGCTCCCAAATGAGCCACACTTAATGCTATCACTTAAGGCTTTGTTTCCTAATGGATAGGAGGAGCAGGTAAGCAGCTCCTGGCTGTGCTGGCTATCAACTTGACCAGCTGCTGAATGGTAGGAATCAAGCCTGTATCACACCCCATCCAACATCACTGCCTATGCCTTTGTTTCGTCAATAAAACACAGGTAGACATATTTCTGGTATTCTCTGTTTTCAGCCAAGGTCCATCTGACATTAGCAATGACATCCCTCATTCCACATCTTCTTCTGAATCTGGCTTGAATTTCTGGAAGTTTCCTGTCTATGTGTTGCTGCAACCTTTTTTGAGTTATCTTCAGAAAAATTTTTCTTGTATGTGATGTTAATGATATTGTTCCATAATTTCTGCATTCTGTTAGATCACCTTTCTTTGGAATGAGCACGAATATGGATCTCTTCCCAGTTGGTTGGCCAGGTAGCTGTCTTCCAAATTTGTTGGCATAGACAACAAATACCATAGACAATTGGTATTCTCTCAATTCCTGGAGCCTTGTTTTTTGCCAATGTCTTCAGTGCAGAGTGGATTTATTTCTTCATTACCATAAGTTCTTGATCATAAGCTGCCTCCTGAAATGGTTGAACATCTACCAACTCTTTGTAGTACAGTTACTCTGTTTATTCTTTTCATCTTCTTTTGATGCTTCCTGCATCGTTCAATATTTTACCCATAGAATCTTTCAATATTTCAACTCGAGGCTTGAATTTTTTCTTCAGTTTTTTCAACATGAGAAATGCAGAGCATGTTCTTCCCTTTCGGCTTTCTAACTCCAGGTCTTTGCACGTGTCATTATAATACTTTACTTTGTCTTCTTGAGTTGCCTTTTGAAATCTTCTGCTCAGCTCTTTTACTTCATCATTTCTTCCTTTTGCTTTAATTACTCTACTTTCAAAAGCAAGTTTCAGAGTCTCTTCTGACATCCATTTAGTCTTTTCTTTCTTTTTATTTCTTCATGTATGATTTCCTTGATGTCATCCCACAACTCATCTGGTCTTTGGCCAATAGTGTTCAATGTGTCAAATCTGTTTTTGAGAAGTCTCTAAATTCAGGTGGGATATACTCAAGGTCATACATTGGCTCTCGTGGACTTCCTTTAATTTTCTTCATCTTCAACTTGAAATGCAGAACTGTAGGAATGGATTATCTACAGTTTCTTCAGGATATCCACCATATATTGTTCCATCCAGCTGAGTCTTTGCTAAGTAATTGTATTCTGCCATTGTTGCTTTTAGCAGGAGGAATGTATCCCAAAGCAGAACACGTAGTTCATATTTAATGATTGTTTCATAATATTACAAACCAAACCAAACTTGTTGCTGTTGAGTTGGTTCCGACTCATTGTGACCCTATAAGACAGAGTAGAACTGCCTCATAGAGTTTCCAAGGAGCACCAGGTGGATTCAAACTGCTGACCTTTTGGTTAGCAGCCATAGCACTTAACCACTAGGCAACCAGGGTTTCTTTAGAATATTAGATAGTAGTAATAATGAATCCAATCAACAAATTACCAAACCTGTAGTGTGTACTGGTCACTCTATACAGTGAACCAAAAGATGTAGCTGATTAATATGTCCTTTTTGTTTTAACAACTTATATTAGCTCCAGTGATATTGACAATGTTTTGTTTTTTTAATTGAATCCAGGCAATTATGTCTGTGTTAGAAAAGTGAAAGTACCATGTCTTGATTTTTCTGTGAGTGTTCCTTTATCTCTACCACCTGTCTGTCAGTTGTGTCATATTTTGGTGGCTTGTGTGTTGATATGATGTTGGAAGTTATGCTACCAGTATTACAAATACCAGCAGGGTTGACCGGTTTCAGTGGCGCTTTCATACTAAGACAGATTAGGAAGAAGTGCCTGGCAATCTACTTATGAAAATTAGCCAATCAAAACCTTATAGATAACAACAGAACATTGTTTAATATAGTGGTGGAAAATGAGCCCCTCAGGTTGTAAGGCACCCAAAATACAACTGGGGAAGAGCTGTTTCCTCAAAGTAGAGTCAGTTTTTTTTTTTAAATCGTGCTTTAAGTGAAAGTTTACAGTTCAAGTTAGTTTTTCATACAAAAATTTATACACACATTGTTATGTGACCCTAGTTGCTTTCCCTATAATGTGACAGCACATTCCGTCTTTCCACCCCGGATTTCAGGTGTCCATTCAACCAGCTCTTGACCCTCTCTGCCTTCTCATCTTGCCTCCAAACAGGAACTGCCCATTTAGTCTCATGTATCTACTTGAGCTAAGAAACACTCTCTTCACAAGTATCATTTTATGTCTTATAGGCCAATCTAATCTTTGTCTGAAAAGTTGGCTTCAGGAAAGATTTCAGTTCTAGGCTAACAGAGAGTCTGGGGGCTGTGTCTTCCAGGGTCCTTCCAGTCTCATTCAGACCACTAAGTCTGGTCTTCTTACTAGAATTTGAGTTCTGCACCCTACTTTTCTCCTGCTCCACCAGGGACTCTCTGTTGTGTTCCCCATCAGGGCAGTAGTTGGTGGTAGCTGGGCATCATCTAGTTCTTCTGGCCTCAGGCTGATGGAGTCTCTGGTTTACGAGGCCCTTTCTGTCTCTTGGGCCAATATTTCCCTTGTGTCTTTGGTGTTCTTAATTCTTCTCTTTTACAGGTGGATTGGGACCAATTGATGCATCTTAGATGGCCGCTCGCTAGTTTTTAAGACTCCAGACACCACTCACCAACATGGGATGCAGAACATTTTCTTAAAAAACTTTGTTATGCCAATTGATGTAGATGTTCCTTGAAACCATGGTCCCCAGATGCCCACCCCTGCTACTCTATCCCTCGAAGTGTTTGGTTGTATTCGGGAAACTTCTTAGCTTTTGGTTTAGTCCAGTTGTGCTGACTGCCCCTGTATTGTGTGTTGTCCTTTCCTTCACCTAAGATAATTCTTATCTACTATCTAGTTAGTGAATACCCCCATCCCTCCCTCCCACCCTCATAACCATCAATGAATGTTTTCTTCTGTGTTTAAACCTTTTCTGGAGTTCTTGTAATAGTGGTCTCATATAATATTTGTCCTTTTGCAACTGACTAATTTCACTCAGCATAATGCCTTCCAGATTCATCCATGTTACAAGATGTTTCCCGGATTCATCATTGCTCTTTATCATTGCATAGTATTCCATTGTGTGAATATACCATAATTTGTTTATCCATTCATCCGTTGATAGGCACCTAAGTTGTTTCCATCTGTTTTGCAATTGTGAATAGAACTGCAATGAACATGGGTATGCATGTATCTATTCGTGTGACAGCTCTTATTTCTCTAGGATATATTCCAAGGAGTGGGATTGCTGGATCCTATGGTACTTCTATTTCTAGCTATTTAGGGAAGCGCCAAATAGATTTCCAAAGTGGCTGTACCAGTTTACATTCCCACCAGCAGTGTGTAAGTGTTGCAGTCTCTCCACAACCTCTCCAACATTTATTATTTTGTGTGTTTTAGATTAATGCTAGCCTTGTTGGGGTGAGATGGTATCTCATTGTAGTTTTGATTTTCATTTCTCTAATGGCTAACTATTGTTAGCATTTCCTCAGGTAGGAAAGGTTCTCATAGGATGTGTTTTCATTCTCATTT
This sequence comes from Trichechus manatus latirostris, assembly GCF_000243295.1. Classification (NCBI taxonomy): domain Eukaryota; kingdom Metazoa; phylum Chordata; class Mammalia; order Sirenia; family Trichechidae; genus Trichechus; species Trichechus manatus. The sequence goes on from NW_004443953.1 coordinate 24,462,152, forward strand.
GATTCTTTGAATTTCTTTATTCCATTCTTAATTTCTTCTATATCCTGGTAGTTTTTGAGCAAGGTGTTGTTCAGTTTCCATGTATTTGATTTTTTTTCCTTGCTTTTTCTGTTATTGATTTCTACTTTTATGTCTTTATGATCAGAAAAGACGCTTTGTAATATTTCAATGCTTTGGAATCTGTTAAGGCTTGCTTTATGGCTTAATATGTGGTCTATTCTGGAGAATGTTCCATGTGCATTGGAAAAGAAAGTATACTTGGCTGCTGTTGGGTGGTGTGTTCGGTATATGTCTATCAGACCAAGTTGGTATTTAAATCTTCTGTGTCTTAATTGGGATTCTTTCTGGATGTTCTGTCCTTCACCAGAAGTGGTGTGTTGAAGTCTCCTACTATTATTGTGGAGCTGTCTATCTCTCTTTTCAATGCTGTTAGAGTTTGTTTTATGTATTTTGGGGCCTTGTTGTTGGGTGCATAAACATTTATTATGGTTATGTCCTCCTGGTGTATTGACCCTTTAATCACTATGTTGTGTTTTTCCTTATCCTTTGTGGTGGATTTTACCTCAAAGTCTATTTTGTCAGAGATTAGTATTGCCAGTCCTGCTCTTTTTTGAGTGTTGTTTGCTTGATATATTTTTTTCCCATCCTTTGAGTTTTAGTTTGTGTCTTTAAGTCTAAGGTGTATCTCTTGTAGGCAGCATATAAACAGATCATTTTTTTTTAATCCATTCTACCACTCTCTGTCTCTTTATTGGTGCATTTAGTCCATTTACATTCAGCATAATTATTGATAGGTATGAGTTTAGTGCTGTCATTTTGATGTCATTTTTTCTGTGTTGTTGACAGTTTCTGTGTTCCACTTAATTTTCTGTGCTGAGTCATTTTTCTTTATGTATTTTCTTTTCATCTGTTTCATTGCTGTTGATTTTGTATTTGCTGAGTCTTTATGTTTTTGTTGTTTTTTGTTTTGATGTGTAGGATTGTTAGTTTCCTTTGTGGTTACTTTAATATTTACCCATATTTTTCTAAATTTAAAACACCCTTTTATTTCTTTATATTGCCTTGACTTCCTTTCCATATGAAAGATCTATGACTGCATTTTTTAGTCCCTCTTTTTTACTTTAATGTTGTTATCTTTTACATATTGATGTCTCTGTTTTCCTATTTTCTGTGTTTTAGCTTTGATTTCTTTTTGTGACTTTCCTATCTGGGTTGATATCTGGTTGCTCTGTCCTGTGTTCTAGTCTCAGGTTGTTATCTGATGTTATTGATTTTCTAACTGGAGGACTCCCTTTAGTATTTCTTATAATTTTGGTTTGGTTTTTGCAAATTCCCTAAACTTCTGTTAATCTGGAAATGCCCTCATTTTGCCATCATATTTGAGAGACAATTTTGCTGAATATACAATTCTTGGCTCTCAATCTTTTTTCTTCAAGGCTTTATATATGTCATCCCATTGCCTTCTTGCCTGCATGGTTTCCACTAAATAGTCCAAACTTATTCTTATTGACTCTCCTTTGTAGATGACTTTTCATTTATCCCTAGCCACTCTTAAAATTCTCTCTTTATCTTTGGTTTTGGTAAGTTTGATTATAATATGTCTTTGTGACTTTCTTTTGGGACCTACCTTATGTGGGGTTCGGTGAGCATCCTGGATAGATATCTTATCATCTTTCACGATATCAGGGCAGTTTTCTGCTAGAAAATCTTCATAATTCTCTCTGTATTTTCTGTTATCCACCCCCTACCCCTGTTCTGGTACTCCAATCACTTGTAGGTTATTCCTCTTGATAGAGTCCCCTGTAATTCTTAGGCTTTCTTCATTTTTCTACATTTTTTTATCTGATTTTCCTCAAATCAGTTGGTGTCAAGTGCTTTATCTTCAGTCTCACTAATTCTGACTTCCATTGCCTCAATTCTGCTCCTATGACTTTCTATTGAGTTGTCTAATTCTGAAATTATATTGTTCATCTTCTGGATTTCTGTTTGCTATCTCTCTATGGATTCTTGCATCCCATTAAATTTGCCATTGTGCTCTTCTATAATATTCTTAAGTTTCTCTCTTGCTTTGTCTGTGTGTTCCTTGGCTTATTCTGTGTTTTGCATGATCTTCCTGATCTCTTGAAGAGTTCTGTATATTAAGCTTTTGTATTCTACCTCTGGTAGTTCCAAGGAGTTCTATTCCTCTGAATGATTTCTTGATTCTTTGTTTTGGGAGCTTGCTGAAGCCATCATGGTCTACCTCTTCATGTGATTTGATATTGACTGCTGTCTCCAAGCCATCAGTAAGTTATTATATTTATTTATTTTATGTTTGCTTACTGTGTCCTAGCTTCTTGTTTTGTTATGCCCAAATAGGCTGCTCTTGTGAGCTAGTTTGATTATTGGTGCCTTTGAAGCTCTAACGTCCTGTCACCAGTTGGGTAGATCTGTTACTAGGTTTGTGAGCCCCGGAGTCAGTTTACTTTTCTTGTACGGATTCAGCTCTGGTGTCCAGGTAGTTGATCACCAAGTGTGCGGTGTAGGCTCTCACCTACAGTCCTAGATGGGCAGGAGTGATTAGAGTAGGCACAGGTATCTGGCTGCTGTAGGGGATCACATGCTGAGCAAGACAGGGGGCTGATGGCTGCCCCTGAGTGTCTGAGAGGACAGCATGTCCCTGTTCCCTAGAGTGCGTAGTGGGTGCATTTCGCAGCTGGACTATGGGCACTGAGTGCTGTTGGCTGTAAGGACTGGGAGGCACATCTTATTCTTGGACCCCTGTCGCAGGTGGCTAGGTGGCGTGGGTGGAGCCATCAGTCTTAAGGCCCCTGATGTAGGTAGGAGATGGCCCTGCTTAATCGGCAGAGTGGTGTCAATATCACAAACCTGCCATTCCACCATAAAGCTGATACAGCTGAAGATAGGCTTCAGGTATATACCTTGTACTGTGCTAATGAGGTCTTATGCTTGGGCCCACACAAGTCTATGTAAGGGTGAAAGACATTCAAAGTACATGGACCCCTTATACCGTGCCTGGGAAGCTGTGCCTGCCCTGAATTCCTGGCTTAGGGGAGCTGGAAGATTAGTTTTTCCCTGTTTGTTAATTTGTTCCCTCTCCAAAGCCAGGAGAATGGCTCAGGGCAGTGATGGGTCCAACTTCTGGCCCAGTGGATGCAGCAATCACTGAAGCTGGCCTGGGACCAGGTGCAAAATGGGGAGGGAGCAGGTAAATAGGTGAGAAGTTCTTCCCAAAGGGGGTGTTTTTTGATCCACAAGGTAGGTTAGACACATGTACTTATATTTTGCCAACTGAGTGCCACTTTTCACTGGTTCTGGAGGCTTGAGTAGACTCTCCACCGCTCGGTCTCTCCTGATGTGGCAAACGCATCCTGAATGCCACTGCTTGCCTCACCACGCGCACCAACTGATCTGGCCTGCACAGTTCTGGTTCCCGCTGGGTGAGGTATGGCAACTCCTCGCTGCTTCTAAACTGTCTTCCCTCCCCCTGCCACTCAGTCTGACTCCACAACTTTACCTTTGATGTTCAGGACTCCTAGATTGTCATATATAATTCATTTACTTGTTGTTTCAGATCTTTGTTGTAAGAGGGACCATCAGAAGCATCTTAGTACTCTGCCGTCTTGACCCCGTCTCAGTAGAGTCAATCTTAATGATGCAGATGGAGTAAAGCCTTTGAGACCTTCATTTGCTGATGTGGCAAACTCAAAATGAGAAGTAGCAGCTGCAAACCTCCATTAGTAATCAGAACATGGAATGTACAAAGTATGAATCATGGAAAACTGTAACTCATCAAAATGAAATTGAATGCTTGAAGATTGATATCCTAGGCGTTAGTGAGTTGACCTGGACTGGTATTGGCCATTATTAATGCAATAATCATATTGTATACTATGCTGGAAGCAACAAATTGAAGAGGAATGGCTTTGCATTTGTTGTTAAAAAGAACATTTCAAGATATATCCTGAAGTACAATATAGTCAGTGATAGGTTAATATTTATAAGCATACAAAGAAGACCAATTATTAGAAGTATTATTGACATTTTTACACCAACTATGAATGCCAAAGATAAAGATATTCAAGACTTTTTTGAACTGCAGTTCGGGCAACTTTTTGTTTTGTTGTACCTAAGGCCACCATGAATTGGAGATGACTCTATGGCAAATAACACCACCACCATCATTTCTTTCTCTGCTTTCTCTTTCATTTTTTCTCACCCTTCCATTCTCCTCCTTCATCCCTTTTCCCCTCTTTCTCTCATCCTTTTCTTCCCCTTTCCATATTAATGGCACTTGTTAATTCCACCTTATTTTTATTTATTGTCCTTCCCTCCCTCGTAAAAATGAAGAAATGAAGTTCCAATTCATTGCTTTTTGGTAATTAATCTCTGTATTTTGTGTAAAGTTATATATTTTTAAAATATGTGAAAAGTAGAGCCAATTCTTCTGGATAGACTAAACGACTGCTAGGAGATACAGGTCATGGATCTGGTTTTTCTTGCCTGTGGATTTCTCATTTGTATTTTTTTCAGAGAGTAAGTAAACCTATCAAACACTGTGTGAACACTAGAGTAAGTAGATAACTGACAAGGAATGCTTAGATAAATATGCAGGATGGCAGCATTAAGGTGTGGGAATAGTTTTCTATGTCGACATAGGTTGGGTTAATCATTCACTACTTTCCAGGATGGAAGTAGTTTTTTACACCATTTTCATCTCTCCCGCATAAATTGCAAAAATATGGGAGGGTCATGGTTCATCTAACAGTTTCTTTTCTGATTATAGCAATTTTAAGGTAAATCAAATGTAAGACCAGACAAGCTGACAGAGCCTTTTTAAATACCCTCTTCACTTTTTCAGTACAACCTGAGATTCCAAAACACAAGCTTCAGCTTTGAAAACACAATTGGGCCAAATGTGTGTGGATATTTTCAAGACTGAGTTGAACAAGAATGCTTATTACTATTGGACTGATGGTTTGGGGGTTAGGATAAGGTTTCATTAGATAAGATAAGGTCAGTTATGGAGCAAAAAGAGAGCTAAAATGTAATATTATGCTTCTAAACTTGCTTGATAAAAAAGCAATTGGCAATAAAATAATATCTGAACAAAGGAATTCAGTTACCATTTTCCTAGGCATCTAAACAAACAATAAACTCCATGTAGGTTTCCCCATCCCCCCACCCCAGAAGTTATTTGGAGAGAAGTGGTAGAGTGGAGAATAAACTGGGAGAAAATATTTAGAAAGTAAAAATTGAAATTATTATCAATTTTTCATTATTGTGAAGTTATAGGAGTGTTTGTTATTTAATTAGAGGTAATCAGAAGAATCACAATGGATTATTTTCACATTTTATAGATATTAAGTAAAGTTGAGGTTTTCTTGGAAAGCTAAAACATTTTGAAAATAAGGAAAAAAACATTTAGCAAATGCAATGTATACTGTGAAGATTCTTTCCTTCTCAAAATGTTATGTATGATTATGTTACAGTGGAGAATTGAGGTTAACTTCTTTACTGTAACTGTGTCAATTAATGATACTTGTCTTTATTTCTCCCATGTGCCTATTGATTTTTTATGCCTTCTAATTCACAGAAGTTGTAGAACTGAGATTACTTTTTATTCTCGATTATTCCTATCACAAGGTACCGTATGTACCTTACTTTTAAAAACGTTTCTTGTAGTACTAAAAATTTTAAAAGGTGAGGTTAGAATATAATTTAGTTGAATATCCGTAAATAAGTCCTCTTGAAGAAAATATAAATGAAAAGGCTTAACTATTCAAATTTATACATAATTATTAATCTAGTAGCTACATAGGCATGCATTGTAATAATTATTATACTTTTATTAATCAGAGTCCATTTACAAATATGTTTGAGGAGAAAACAGTAATATAAGAACATCAATGGAGAACACTTGATTAGATAGCTATAAAGAATGATGCTGATGTTGATGTTATTTGCAGTTGAGTCGTTTCCAACTCATGGCTACCCTATGTGTTCAGAGTAGAACTGCTTCATAGGGTTTTCAAGGCTGTGACCTTTCAGAAGCAGATTGCTAGGTCTGTCTTCCAAGACACCTCTGAGTGGGTTTGAGCACCAACCTTTCAGTTAGTAGTCGAATGCTTAAAAGTTTTCACCACCCAGGACCTAAAGAACGATAGCAATTGAAAAGGGAAGAAAAAATATATTATTGCATACTTTAGGTGAGAAGCCAGTTATAGAGTGAGTACATAGCACATTACCCCTCTACAAACTCTTGGTGTCCACCTAGCCAAGAAAGGCAAGTAGATACAAAGCCTATCGGCTAGTTCAAATAAGATGATCGGAATTCTTTCGTATATGATAGCTCACTAAAGACTCAATTATAACAGAGAAATTATGATTGTTTTATCATTTCATTCATTCATATTTTAAGCAACATTGCTTTATATATTTATAGCTTCTAAACCTCAGATTATCCAATTATAAAGTAGAGATAACACTTCCCTTTTAACCTGGAATCATGGGTTAAAGCAGTGCCTGGGTAGGAAGTGACCTTACTCCTTGACCCAATGTTTAAATTCCCTGTTATATTTCTACCAAGCTGACACACAACTGAATTTTTCCATTGATGGGGAAGTCTGTTTGACATTTGAACTTCACAGATTGATATAGGAGCAACTAAGTGTTCACTCTTCTTTTTTTCTTGCTGGCCTAAAGATATTTAGACCCTATAGGATCACTATGAGTCAGAATCTACTTGACAACAATGGTAAACAGCATGCTAATAAAACAAAAATTTTGGATTCAAGAAAATTTGCATTATTTTTGCAATCATCAGTGTGTTACTAATGTTATAACCAGGAAAAGTTTTCAAATAAACTTGCAATTACTGAAAATAAAATAGATATATGAGAAAGGGGCATGGAATCTGAGGTCTTCATTCTCACACTCATTCAATAAATACTTACTAATCCATTTTTGTTGTTGGGAGTTGAGAGAAAAGCTTTCTAGTGTCACACAAAAATGAAGGTCGGATAATAAAAGTAAGAGATGTGGAAAGATGAATAGTTGAAATAGAAATAGAAGTCATACATTAGAAGCAATTGAAAATAATATTTTAAAAGAGAACCAAGCAAAGGAATTAATATTAGTTATTTTGATTGTCTGTCATGTGAAACAAGGAGTAAACTGTTATGTATGTCTACAGAAAGAATTACTTGTCACACAATTATTTCACACACAAAATGTAACAATCTTTGTTGGCTACCAGGGTTGGGGGGGGGGAATACTAAATAGATAATAGATAAGTGGTATCTTGGGTGAAGGGTGAGACAGTACACAATACAGGAGGAAGTAGCACAACTTGTACTAGGAAAGGTCATGGAAACCCCACAGACACATCCAAACTCCCTGAGGGACTGAATTGCTGGGTGGAGGGCTCTGGGGACCATGGTCTCGGGGAACATGTAGCTCAATTGGCATGACACAGCTTATAAAGACAATGCTCTACATTCTACCTTGGTGCGTAGTGTCTGGGGTCTTAAAAGCCTGTGAGTGGCCATCTAGGATATTCCACTGGTCTCATCCCTTCGGGAGCAAGGGAGAATGAAGAGAACAGGATACAAGGAAAAGATCGGTCCAAAGGACTAATTGTCCACAGCTACCAAGGCCTCCACCGGACTGAGTCCAGTACAGCTAGATGGTGCCCGGCTACCACCACTGACTGCTCTGACCAGGATCACAACAGAGGGTTCTGGACAGAGCTGGAGAAGGATGCAGAACAAAACTCTAACTCACAAAAAAAAGACCAGATTTACTGGCCTAAAGGAGACTGGAGAAACCCCAAGAGTATGGCCCCCAGACACCCTTTTAGCTCAGTGGTGAAGTTACCTCTGGGGTTCACTGTTCAGCCTGGGAGTGGACAGCCCCATAAGACCAAATGGACTAACGAGGTACAGGAGTCCAGTGACAAGGGCCAGAAAGCAGACGGGGACAAGGAAGCTGGTGATAGGGAACCCAAGGTTGAGTAAGGATATTGTTGATGTGTTGTGAGATTGTTAACCGTTGTCATAGGGCAACATTTGTAGTAACTGTTAAATGAGAAACTATTCTGTAAGCCTTCATCTTAAGTGAGAATAACAGCACAATTGGAAGAGCATAGTCAATGTCACTGAACTGTGCATGTAGAAATTTTTGAAATGGTGTATCTTTGGCTCTGTGTATTTTCACCAAACAAAAAAAGAGGTTGAGAAGTTAGAGGGTTGATATGTTGTGGGGTTGATAACCAATGTTATAAAACAACATGTGTACTTCTGTTTCATGAGAAACTATTTGTTCTGTAAGCCTTCACCTGAAGTACAATAAAAAAATAAATAAATAAATAAAATACTTAACAGAAAAAAAAAAGAATTATTTGTCATTTACTCAAGAAAATTATTGAACATCTATTATATATGCCAAGTATTTTGGTTTGGGGAATAAAACTGGAGGCATGACTTGGTCCTTACCTTCAAAATGCTTTAAGTTTAGTGGGGAAGAAAGACGTGAAAAGAAGTTACATGGTGCAATGCAGTAATCCTGTCACAGAAATATGCACAAAGTGGTCCATTTTGGCCAAAGAGAAGTAGTTATGAGAAGTCAGATTTTTGCTGAATGTATTAGCAATCTTTCAAAAAAACAGCTAGAGATATACAAAAGGAACAGACTGAGAAGTAGTAGTCCACAGTTATGAAAATATTCAATCAGAGGTTGGTTAATTACAAGTCAGATATATTGGCAATTGGAGATTTGTTTCCTGCCAAAGTTGAGATTCAAGACCACCTCTCTGGTCTCCTGGAACTCCGAGATTCTATGGGGGAGATGATGAGGTGTTGTGCACACTTGTCAGATGACAGAGAGGAGTTTTAGGTGAAAGGCATTGTGTTGTTGTTATTGTTGTGTGCCTTTGAGTCGATTCAACTCATAGCAACCTTATAGAACTGAACAGAACTGTTCCATAGGGTTTCCTAGGCTGTAATCTTTTCTGGAGCATATCGCCAGGTTTTTCTCCAGGACTCTACTGGTGGTTCAAACTGCCGACCTCTCAATTAGCAGCTGAGCTCTTAACCATTGCACCACCAGGGCTCTTTGAAAAGCATTATAACAAGTATGTATTAAAATCTCTGTGATCCTCTCCCTGTGGTCCCTGCTATGAGAAATACAAAGACCTACAATTTATAGATTCTGCTCTCCATTGGAAACCCTGGTGGTGTAATGGTTAAGAGCTACCTACAGCTGCTGATCAAAAGGTCAGCAGTTTGAATCCACCAGGCGCTCATTGGAAACCCTATGAGGCAGTTCTACTCTGTCCTTTAGGGTAGCCGTGAGATGGAATCGACTTGACGGCAGTGGGTTTGTTTTTTGGTTACTCTCCATTAGCTTAAAATCGCATTGTATTTGGGTTGAGAATTACCTTTATTCATTTAACAAACAAGTATACTGAATTTCCACTAAAACCCAGATGTTTTGCCAATACCATTATTATTATTATTATTAATGGCTACATATTTAATTCCTAAGATACTCCATGAACACTCTACCATCCATTATGATACTAAATCCTCTTGGTGTTGCTGCATGATACAGACAGTCTCCATTATAGAATAATAACACGGTAATCAGAAAAGTAAAAAAATAAATAAATAAATTGCCAAGATCACCCTGATAAATTGTGTAACTAGGTTTTAACCCTAGCTCTGACTAATTCTAAAACTCACAGTGGTTGGTGGGGAACCATAAATCTTCCATTAGGGAACAATCTAAAATACACTAAGTGTTTGTGTGGAATTACAGTGGATGATTCATACATTGATTACTGATATCAGACAGTAGTTTTTTTTTTTTCCTCACAAAGGATACTAAAGTACAATTTCATATATTCTAATACTGTCTAACATTTATTCATCTCTTAACATGCTGCAGAGCATTATTCTAGAGCATTTTACATGTACTAGATCATTTAACAAGGATCCTTAAGGAGCCTTGGTGGTGCAGGGTTTAAAGTGATAGACTGCTAACCGAAAAGTTTGTGGTTTGAAACCACCAGCAGCTCCAGGGGAGAAAGATGTGGCGGTCTGCTTCCTTAGAGATTTTTAGCCTTGGAAACCCTATGGGGTCATTATGAGTCTGAATAGGCTTATTGGCAGTGTTTTTGTTTTTGTTTTTTCTCTGAGTGATGCAAACAATTAAGCCTTCAACTACTGACTGAAAGATTGAGGATTTAGAGGCATCTCAGAAGACAGGCCTGAAGATCTGTTTCTGAAAGATCACAGCCTTGAAAACCCTGTGGAGTGTAGTTCTATCCTGCACACATGGGGTTGCCATGAGTTAGAATAGATTCTACTGCAACTGGAAAAAGATTATTTAATCATCAAGATAAACTTATGAGGAATTTCCTTGCTAACCATCTGCATTTTAGGGAAGACATTATCTTTTAATCTCGTAACATTACTCCAACCATCAAAATTGATACTTTCTCTGTAAACAACCACCCACACTGAAATGATATGTATATATCTCTCAATAATTTATTAAAATTTGGTGTTCACTTTCTCTGTTCTTGAAGGCATGAAGCAGCATTATACAAATTTAAGTGGTACTTTTTCTCTGATAATTATATTAAGAAAGAGAAAAACATTTGGCTACTGCCTAAATTTGCCATATTAAGCTGAAATAACTTACAATATGATTATGAGGACTAGTGATTAACCAGATCTAATTTCTAGCCCTATATTTGCTTATTACCGGAATAATTGTTTAGTAATTATCCTGAACTTATCCAATCATAATTTATTACAACAGAGCTATTTTCCTAGTGAATCAACACAAATATCTTTGGCTATTTGGAATATAATATTGGACTCACAGCTTGGATGACTGAATCTAGAAAAATCTCAAAAGCATATTTGGATTTTTTTAATAATAGCATATCCATGATATTTGTGGAATTTTAGTAGTTATAAAGATTTCATTAAAAATCTTTCCAAGTTTTATATGTTCACTTTTATCATGTTTATGTTCTAACTGAAGTGTATGGCATTTTCTAACATTAATAATTTTAATATCAATAATCGCATAAAATTTAGTAAAATTAAATGAATGTAAATATTTATCATCATCTGTAAAATAGGAATAATGATATCTAGGTTGTATGATTGGAGTAGAATTAGAACATAATACATATAAATAGCCCGTGGTAAAGTGGGCACCCAATAAATAGACTCTATTATTATCGACACGGTTGGTCAGACATTTCAGGCCTAGCGAATGGCATAAGCAAGGGTCTAACAGAAGAAACCACAGGGCTTTGAGTCCTCATAGTTATTGTCACTGATGAAGTCCATGTTTTGCATGAATAAAGCACAGACTTCTGCCCTAGATTCATTAACCGATTCCCCTGGATTGTAAACTGTGGCAGGGAAGGAATGATGTATTTTTGTTATAACCTTGTGGCCTTGGCCCTAGCAGAGTACCCTGTCCACAATACATGCTCAATAAGTCTTAGGTAAATGGAAGGGAAGGATTCATTACTGGTTATAATTGTTTATTGTATTAGTTTCCTTTGGCTGCTGAAACAAGTTACCACACATGTCTCTTCTCACAATTCTGTATGCCACTATCTGAAACCAAGTTGTCTTCAGGGTTGTGCTTCCTCCAGAAACTCTAGAAGAGAATCTGTTCTTTATCACTTCCAGCTCTTGGTGGCAGCTGGTGTTCCTTGGCTTGTGGCTGCACAGCTTGAATCTCTGCCTCCATGGTCACATTGTTTCTTTCTCTTCTGTCTGTATCAAATCTCATTCTGCTTCAATCCCTTTTATAAGGATACATGTGACTGCATGTAGGCCTTTCCCAGTTAATCCACAATGATCTCCCAATCTCAAAATCCTTAATTTAGTGATGTCTTCAAAGTCCCTTTTGTTCCATGCAAGGTAACATTCACAGGTTCCAGGGATTAAGACCTATATATCTTTGGGGGTCTTTATTTGACCTACCATAGTCATTATAATTCTCATCTCTATTCTTCCTCTTTAGCAGTTTATGGTTATAGATCTATTCACTCTTGTAATTATCAAATTAAAAATAGTGATAGAAATATATATTATGTCATGTTATTCATTAAACTATGCACCTCCTTAGGGTCTTCAGCTTTGTTGACTAAAGTGAACCTTTTTTGTTTCTGGTATGTCCAATACTTATTCAAATAAAATTTATTTCTTCATTTGAGGGGACACGACTATAAGGTACTTTGTGTTGTTTTTCTCTTATTATTTATGTAATATATTCTCATTCAAAAATTTTTTTGAAAATTCAGAGAAAGCTTTAGAAAGAGAGAAAATAAAAATCACTTATGATCTCACTCCCCCCAAATTAAGCTTCTCTTAACATATGCTGAGCACCATTCAGTTCACATGGTAGCATATAATATTCTTTACCAAGTCATTTTCAAACAGTACTAATAACCTAAAATTGGACTGCTAATAAAAGTAAAAATCTACCATGATACACTATGATAATGGTGCAGTTGTGTGCACAGCACTAGAAGTTAGTAAACACATGAAAATTATAATATTTTCTTAAAGTGATTTTGACTCAGGCATCAGTATTACAAAATAGGAAAATACATTTCTACAAGAATGCAGTTAGGGCACTGGAAGTACTAATGATACTGAACACTATTGGGAACTTGGGCACTTATCTGCCTCACATCCTCTTTTGGCTTTATTCTGTTCATCTGCTTGATAATTTTCACTCTTCAGTCCACCTGTTCTGCTCTCCAAGCACACAGAAGAAAATTGATGATCCTATGGTTTATATGCTCCCTCAGTCCTAATTGAAATTCCTTTGTAGGAATCCTGATTGGCCCATCCTAGGTAAGATTCCAATTTGCTGTGTCCCGTAGGTTGGGAGATATTGTGGCCAGTTCCCCGCTGTTATCTTTGTGGAGGTTGTCTTAGTCATCTAGTGCTGCTATAACAGAGATACCACAAGTGGATGGCTTTAGCAAAGAGATGTTTATTCTCTCACAGTCCAGTAGGCTAGAAGTCTGAATTCAGTGCACTGGCCCCAGGGACAGTCTTTCTTTCTCTGTCGGCTCTGGAGGAAGGTCCTCATCATCAGTCTTCCCTGGGTCTGGGAGGATCTCAGCGCAGGAACCTCAGGTCCAAAGGATGCACCCTGCTCCCAGCCCTGCTTTCTTGGTGGTATGAGGTCCCCATGTCTCTCTGCTTGCTTCCCTCTTTTATATCTCAAGAGAGACTGGCTTAAGACACTATCTAATCTTGTAGATTTCATTAGTATAACTGCTGCTAATCCATCTGATTACATCATAGTGATAGGATTTACAACACACAGGGAAATCAGATCAGATTACAAAATTGTAGATAATCATACAATACTGGGAATCATGGCCTAGCCAAGCTGACAGATATTTTTGGGGGACACAATTCAATCCATGACAGGAGTAGTTAAAGAAATGCTTTTGAATTGGGAAGAACCTACAAAAAGTGTCGACTTACACTTCCAGGATCCCTAGAAGCCCAATCTCCGTCTATCCACTACCTAATTTTTTTCCCCAGTTGCCAGCTAATCAATTCCAACTCATGACGACGCCATGTGTTTTAATGTAGAACTGTGTTGTGCTCCACAGGGTTTTCAATGGCTGTGATTTTTAGAAGTGCATTGAACACTCTCTGGTTGGATTTGAACCAAGCTTTTATAAACCAAGTCCATTTATGTTCCTGATTTCCAATCTGCTCAGCTGCTTTTAGATCTTTAGATAAGCTTCTTTAGCATAGCAAGCAGCCCACTAGAACTCCAAGCTATTTCTTCTGAGGATCCTCTGGTTGAAGTTGAACCATCACCCTCTCAGTTAATAACAGTGTTTAACCTAATTCTAGATAGGTCTAAAACCTAGTGGGGTTGAGGTGTGGGACCTGTGATCTTGGGCATGTGACCATGTAAAGAAAACCACCCAGGTTCATTTTACTTCTTTGTGAATACTGCTACTTAGAACAACAAATACTTCACTGATCTTTCTTTTACGTTTTCTCTTTTTAACTTCAATCTCATATACTTCCTCTATGTTTGTTCTTTTGAACAATTTCCTCTAGTGCTTCAAATATTTGTATGGAATCATTGTTTTGCTTTGGAGATATACTATATATATATTTTTATTATCAAATCCTTCCTTCATGTATCTGACTTTATACATCTAAACTGGAGTTAGCAAGAACCGTAGTCTCTCAGAGTTTTGCCCAGTGTACTCACTTTGTCAAGTGTCATTAGAAATAACCCATTTCTCAGCATTTTTGGATCATCCTAGTCTTCTTTTAACTCAAACGTCTGCCCTGGATAACAGAATAAATTTATGGTATTAAACAACAATCCAAGGGGAAACAACTAAGTGAAATGGCTGAAAAAACAACAAATAAAATTCAACCTGTAGCCCTTGCCATATGTGGGGCCCAGTAGTGACCTCTGTCTGGTTACTAAAAGAAAAAAGGCCAAGTTCAGTGAGGTGAAGGCTCAGCTTCCTGGGGAGTGCTTTTTTTTTTTTTTTTTCCTGATGATATTTTGCAACCAGGGTAACCAATACAGAGTGTCGATGTTTTATGATATTAGCAAATGCTCTGTGTGGCGTGCAGTGCTGTGCCTGCTGGAGTGTACACTCCTTCAGCTACCCTCAGGGACAGCTCTGAAAAAGCTGAAATGTGTGTGGAGCAGGCAGGAGAAGTCCATTTATATTCCTGATTTCCTATCTGCTCAGCTGCCTTTAGATTTTTAGACAAGCATCTTTAGCATAGCAAGCAGCCCACTAGAATGCCAAGCTTTGCCTGTTACCACACATTATATTAATGGCAGAAGAGACACTGTAGTGCTGTCAGCACAGTCGGAGACTGGCAGTGCATATTCATATGTCCAGGGACTTGAGAGCATCAAATAATGAAACTGTCCCTTAATTAATAAATTGCCAATATAACCCTTTCACGTTTCCAAGTTTACTTTTCATTCTGCCTGATACTGTATTTTGAAACTGTGATAGTAAGACTTATGCGGTCAAGTCAATTCCAACTGTTAGCAACCGTGTATGTGTCGAAGTAGAACTGCACTCCATAGAATTTTCAATGGTTGATTTTTTAGAAGGAGATTGCCACGACTTTCTTCTAAGACACCTCTGGGTGGACTTGAACCTCCAACCTTCCAGTGAGTAGCCAAGCATGTTAACTATTTGCAGCACCCAGGGACTTCTGTAGAAAGACTGCTGTTGTTAGGTGCCATTGAGTTAATTCTGACTCATAGTGACCCCATATGACAGAGTAGACCTGCCGCCATAGAGTTTTCTTGGCTGTAATCTTTATGGAAGCAGAGAGCCAGATCTTTCTCCCTTGGAGCTGCTGGGTGAATTTTAACCACAAATCTTTCCGTTAGCAGGTGAGTGTTTAACCATTTGTGCCACCAGGACTCCTTGTAGTAAGACTAGAGATAAAGAAAATGTCAGAGTGCTTTGGACTTCGGTGTGCTTTCTGCCTTTGCTCATTACCAAAAACCAAACCAAACCCATTGCCATCGAGTCAATTCCAACTCATAGCGACCATATAGGACATATAGGACAGAGTAGAACTGACCCAAAGGGTTTTCAAGATGCTGCTGGTGGATTCAAACTGCCAACATTTTGGTTAGCAGCTGCTCTCTTAACCACTGCGCCCTAGGGCTCCATTTGCCCATTATCAGGGTGGAATTACAGTGACTTCTAAGAAAGGTGCAAAATATCTTCAGCCTACAAATCGCAGTTTAAACATTTAACCCCAGAGGCATGGTGAGGCTTTTTTGCGGGTGTGTCAGAGTTGCTGGTATTATTAATTCAGTTTGTTGACTCCTATATTCTCTTGTCAGGTTTTTTTCCTCATTTTTGCTCTCTAGGATCTATAATCATTTTTAGTTTGCCAGCACTTGGAAAGGATTCTGTTTTATTGCAAATCTAGGATTGGAAATCAGATGTGATTTGAGAGATTTCTTTGGAGATGGAATGTTCTGTTTTTCTCGGGAGTTTTACAAGCTGGGTAGGCTTCTCTGGACTATACATTGTTATTTCTAAGTCAAACTTATTTAGTACTTGATAATTTAGCATCATCCTTCAAAAGTTTTTACATCTATCATAATGTTTCGAATTTTATTATTAGTATTATTACTTGATATCTTGGGTCTTAATTTTAGCAGCTCTTCAATGTACAATATGATATAGATATTGAAATTGTTAGCATCAAGTGAAATAAATCATTATTATCAACTCTAAGCATTTAATTTAAGTACATAATTCTTTATTCAGGTTTTACAAGTTAGCACCAATTTAGAAATTATCTACAAATCAATTTAACAAAAAAGCCAAGTTCATATTTTTATGTACTTACTATAATTATAAAATAAAAGAAGTTGGCAAACCCATATGTCATCATAACTACATACTAGACACAGTTTCATAAAATACTGCTTCACAGACATAATTTACTGTGTAAGATCAATGATGAGAGCATGAAAGCTTGGCAAATATATGACTTTAATTAATAATCAATAATAATGATAACAACAATAATAAATTTTCCTTCACAGTAGTCATTCCCCGAGGTATCTGGAAGCATAAGTAAAAAAGAAATAAAAATAGATTTTCTTTAGAGACGATAACAGTCTTTGACCATATACACTTTCAAAGAAATGAAAGAAAATATCATTTTCTATATAGGAAGAGCAGCATGTTTACTTACTAGAAAATTTAAAATATCTCTACATGCATTAATAATAATCTACTCATGCATTAATAATATCATACAATGTCCTAAATTACTGTTCAAGATAACACCGTATCTACTTTTTTTGTGGTACTATAGCTGGTGGTGTAGTGCTTAAGAGCTTGGCTACTAATCAAAAGGTCTGAAGTTTGAATCCACCAGCCACTCCTTGGAAACACTATGGGGCAGTTCTACTCTATAATCCTGTGGGGTCTCTATGAGTTGGAATCAACTGGAAGGCAACAAGTTTGGTTTGGTTTATACAAAAGAAAAAGAACCCTCGGGGCGCAATGGTTAAGGCTGCTAATCTAAAGGTTGGCAGTTCAATCCACTGGAGAAAACACCCGGTGATATACTCTTGCAAAGATTTACAGTATAGGAAAATCTATGGGGTGGTTCTACTCTGTCCTATAGAGTCATTATGAGTAGGAATTGACTCGATGGCACACAACATACAAAAGAAAAAGAAGACATACTGTTTGTGGCATAATGTTTTACCTTTTCTACATTTGTAGAAATCAAGCTGATTAAAAACAAAACAAAACTGAGGATCTTGTTTGCCATTTTCACCTAACTATTCATTATTTCAATACTGTTGTTTTAATTCAAAGAGTTATACGGGTTTGTAGTAACACAGAAGAAACTATTTTACTAGTATGAAATACGTTAAGCTTTTATAATATAAATAATTTATATTTGTTCTAGGAATTACAGGTAAGTAAAAAAGAAGTTATTTGCTATATTACCACCTAAAAATATGTCTGCTAAGATTATTTTGTATATTTTTCCAGACTACTTTCAACAACTTTTTCATTTTTCATTCAAATATGTAAGTACAATATACATATCATTTTGTAATTTGACTTTTCAGCATATTGGGATGTATTATTAAAATATGATTCTAGAAGATTTTGAAACATTTGTATGTAGAAATGATATCCTGAATAAGATATTATAATACAACATAGCAGATTTCTCACTGTTCGGCCAACTTTCTTTTTTTTTGGTGAAATGTAGGATTAGTGATATTTTAGCCATTATTCACATTCTTTATAAAGAATATAAATTAAATTTATTTTATCTGGTATTATCAGTAACTTTACCTAGAATATAAAATAGCAAGTAAAATGGTTTTTACTAGTTAGTAAAAGAAAAGATACCAGTACATGTCTTTTAAATGTAATTGGAAAGAGAATATTTCTTTGAATTTGCCTATTGGGTTTATTGACTTTTAGGTTTTTTTTTAAAAGCTTTATCACTATCTGAAATGTTAAGAGAAGAAAAAGATCCAAAGTTTCTTTTCCATATGGTATTTGAAGACACATCTACTAAGAACGTTGAAATGAGTACTGAGCCTTATTTGTTTAAGATTTAAATATTCGGTTTGAGATAAAATGGAGCAATCTTAAATTAAAAAATAATAAATCATCCTAAGGAATGTGGTAATGGGTTCAATTGCAATGTTTCATTTTTTTTAATACTTATTAATTTACTAAACAAATATTACTAATATCTCTACAACATACCAAAGCTCTGGAAATAAAGCTGTAAACAAGATGGACATATATTCTGTCCAGGCAGAATCCGAGATCTAGTGACACATCCAGACACATGAACTGAAAATTGTAACAGATGTAAGGGGAAAAGAATGGGGTCATTTAAACAAGATATAAGTAAGATTAAAGGATGGAGTCCTGGAGGAAGAGACTCTAAAGATAGGTTGGAGGAGTACGCGAGAGAAGATGTGGACAGCAAAGCATGTGTTAGGGAGAGAGCTCCAAGTGGGAAGGCATAAAGACATCAAAGGTGTGAAAAAGACAACGAAGATGTATAGAAAGACTGAAACAGAGTGTAAAAGGGTGAGTGATGATTGCTGGAATAAAATTCTAAGCAGGGCCAGACTGTATGAGGCCTTATAGACTGTGAAAAGGTTTTGACTTTATTAAAATAGGAATAGAGACTTATCAGAGTATGTGATCAGAAGTGACATGATCAGGTTTGCTGGTTATAACAATGATTCAGGATTCTGTATGGAGGATAGACTGGAGTGAGACAATATTGGAGGAAGAAAGATTGTTGTTGTTCTTAGGTGACCTCGAGTTGGTTCCAACTCGTAGTGACCTTATGTACAACAGGACAAAACAGTGCCTGGTCCTGCCCCATCCTCACAATCATTGTATATTTGAGCCCATTGTTGCAGCTATTGTGTCAATCCACCTCATGAGGATCTTCCTCTTTTTCACTAACCCCTTACATGAAGCCCTGGTGGTGCAGTGGTTAAGCTTTTGGCTGCTAACCAAAAGGTCAACAGTATGAATCCACTAGCAGCTCCTTGGAAACCCTATGGGGCAGCTCTACTCTGTCCTATAGGATCACTATGAGCTGGAAAACACTCAAGGGCAACAGGTTTCGTGTCCTTTTTTTTTTTTTTCCTACCTTACCAAGCATGATGTTCTTCTCCAGAGACTTGTCCCTCCTGATAACATGCCCAAAGTATGTGAGATGAAGTCTCGCCATCCTCGCTTCCGCGGAGCACTCTGGCTGTACTTCTTCCAAGACAGACAGACTTGTTTGTCTTTCTGGCAGTCCATGGTATATTCAATATTCTTCGCCAATACCATAATTTAAAGGCATCAATTCTTCCTCGGTCTTTCTTATTCATTGTCCAGCTTTCAGATGCATATGAGGCAACTGAAAACATCAGGCTTGGGTCAAGTACATCTTAGTCTTCCAAGTAACATCTTTGCTTGAAAGAGATCTTTGCAGCAGATTTACCTAATGTAATATGACATTTAACTTCTTGACTGCTGTTTCCGTGGGCGTTGATTGTGGATCTAAGTGAAACAAAATCCTTGAAAATTTCAATATTTTCTCCATTTGTCATTATGTTGCTTATTGGTCCAGTTGTTTAAGATTTTTTTTCTTTATGTTAAGGTGTAATCCATATTAAAGGCTGTGTCTTTGATCTTCATTACTAAGTGTTTCATGTCCTCTTTGCTTTCAGCAAGCAAGGTTGTGTCATCTGCATATTGCAGGTTGTTAATGAGTCTTCCTCCAATCCTGATGCCCTGTTCTTCTTCATATAGTCCAGCTGCTTGTATTATTTGCTCAGCATACAGATCGAGTAAGTACGGTGAAAGGATACAACCTTGACACACATCTTTCCTTACTTTAAACCATGCAGTATCCCCTTGTTCTGTTCAAATTACTGCCTCTTGGTCTATGTACAGATTCCTCATGAGCACAATTAAGTGTTCTGGAATTCCCATTCTTCTCAATGTTATCCTTAATTTGTTATGATCCACACAGTCGAATGCCTTTGTATAGTCAATAAAACTCAGGTAAACATCTTTCTGGTATTCTCTGCTTTCAACCAAGATCAATCTGACATCAGCAATCATATCCCTGGTTCCACGTCCTCTTCTGAATCTGGCTTGAATTTCTGGCAGTTCGCTGTCAATGTACAGCTGCAAATGTTTTTGAATGATCTTCAGCAAAATTATGCTTGTGTGTGATATTAATGATATTGTTTAATAATTTCTGCATTTTGTTGGATCACCTTTCTTTGGAATGGGCACAAATATGGATCTCTTCCAGTTGGTTGGCCAGATAGCTGTCTTCCAGATTTCTTGGCAATGATGAGTGACAACCTCCAGTGCTGCATCTGTTTGTTGAAACATCTCAAATGGTTTTCTGTCAATTCCTGAGCCTTGTTTTTGCCAATGCCTTCAGTGCAGGTTGGGCTTCTTCCTTCAATATCATCGGTTCTTGATCATTTGCAACCCCTGAAATGGTTGAATATTGACTATTTTTGATACAGTGACTCTGTGTATTCCTTCCATCATCTTCTGATGGTTCCTGTGTCACTCAATATTTTACCCATAGAATCCTTTAAAATTGCAACTCGCAACTTGAATTTTTTCTTCAGTTCTTTCAGCTTGAGAAATTCTGAGCGTGTTTTTCCCTTTTGGTTTGCCAACTCCAGGTCTATGCACATTTAATTATAATTACTTTGTCTCCTCAATCCGCCCTTGGAAATCTTCTGTTCGGCTCTTTTACTTCACCAATACTTACTTCACTTTAGCTACTCTACTTTCAAGAGCAAGTTTCAGAAGAAAGATTAGATTGATTCAATAATCCAGTGTAGAGAAAATGTCAGCTTGTAAAGTTGCTGTAGCCTTAAGTATAGGAAAGGTGGGTCAAGCATGTTGTTGGGGGTAAAGGGAGGTGGTAAACAACAGTTTCAAAGTAATACCAAGGTTTTTTATCTGATGTCCTGCATATATGGTGATACCTTTTACCTAAAATTCTAAAAGGAGAAAGAACCATAAAATTGCATAAAATTTCATCAGTATAATCAGGGCATCATATTTAATTGAAATAGCTACTTAATTTCAACAAGACAGCATCATTTGTGACTTCTAAATATTGTTATCAATTTAAATTTTACTTAGTAGTTTTAATAGTGTTTAATTTGTCAATTTATTTTATCTTTTTTTAGATATTTCTACTGAATTTCTAGATCCTTGGGTGGTCCAAATATGTTGTGCTAGTCTACTAACCTAAAGGTTGGTGGTTCCAACTTACCCAGTGTCTTGGCAGAAGAAAGGCCTAGAGGTCTGCTTCCATAGAGTATAGCCAAGAAAATTCTATGGAGCAGTTACAGTGTGTAACACATTGGGCTGCCATGAATCGGAGTGAGTAGAAGGCAGCAGCTATTTTTTTGTTTTTTGGTTATACCAAATTTAATGTTTCAATATGTTTAAATGACACGGGGCTTGGTTCTCTAGAGAAGCAAAACCAGTAAAGCATATAAATATATATAGAGAGAGATTTATATCAAGGAAACTGCTCTTGCAATTGTAGAGGCTGGACCATCCCAAGTCTGTGGATCAGAATAGAGGCTTCTTTCAATTCACGTAGGCGCAAGGGCTGGCGAACCCAAGATCAGCAGGTCGGAGAGCAGGGCTCCTGCTCACAGGCTGTGAAGAGTGACAAATCTCAAGATTGGCAGATAAGCTGATAGCTCAAGTCCCAAGAACCAGAGGTGAGATGAACAGGAGGCAGCTGCAGAATCCAGAGTGAGCAAAAAGCCAGAACATCTGCTTATATTCGGATACAGGCCACGCCACTGAGGAAACTCCCTTTCAACTGATTGGCTACTCACAGCAGATTCCATCATGGGAGTGATCACATATAAACACTGAGAATCATGGCCCAGCCAAGTTGACACACAATCTTAACCATCATACTGGGGATACCTGAGAATTCTTTTTATTTTAAAAATCGTTCATTACACTAGTTGGAGACACCTACCATATATCATATTCAATTGGAGGATCTAAATAATATGTTAACAAGCTGTATCAGCCAGGATTCCAACAAGAAAATGATTGGCATGTTCAGAAGAGATTAACTGATAAGAGGTTAATGAAGGGGTGATTTATTAAGCTGTGTGTAAGGTAAAACATACCAGAGGGAACCATTTCAGGCAAGAATGGACAAGGACTGAAGCTGTGGAAGAGGGACTGCTCAATAGGAGCTGTAGCTGTAGAGGAACACAGTCTCTACCAGATCTTCAGTCAGGCAGATACCAAAGGGGAAGGGGAGAGGAGGAACTGCAGGAGGAAGACGGGAGAAGTAAATACCCTGACTTCTTTTTTCTCTGCCCTCTGCTCTTCTTTGATACTTCTCATTGGTTAAACTCTACAGGAAGCCAATGGCAAAAGAACCCAAGTGGTGCAGTTCATATAGATCAGTTTCCCAGGGCACAGATCAGAACAAAGATGGCAGGGGAAAGAAATGGAGAAAGATTCAAAAGATGAAAAGCTAACATGCAAGCGAAGAAGCATCTACTGAACACTAAATCTTTTTTCTAATGTATTGAAGATTGTTTTAGCTACTAAGAGCAGAAAGCAATCCCATGAATTTAAGCTATTTATAGTTAAGTTGCAAATAGCCACACAAATACTTAAAATACAACAAGGGTTATAGAATGTTTTTTAAAAAAATATGTGCTGAAGTGCTGATGAGGTGTACAAAATATGTCAGAAGAAGAGTCTGCACACTATACAATTTGCCTTGGGTCTCACACACCCATAGGAGAAATGCTATGCACCTCTAAAAACACAAATTTTTCTATCAATAATGTACAGTATGGTATGGTTCCAGCACCAGTTGTCACAAAAGAGTAGGAATGTGTTTAATACATTTTATTGTGTCTGATCACTATCTTTTCTCCTGACAGTTAAATTTGTCATTGTTAGAATAAAGCCCATTTGTAGTACCATGTAGGAAAAGAATATCATCTCTGCCTGTCTGAGCCCTGCCCTCTGTTTGAAGTGCTTAATTTTTCTGGCTCATCTATCTAGATACTTTGCTAAGTGCTAATTCTTCAGTGCTATGGCGGAAGAAGTGGGATGGGGACAAATGGTTTATTCTCTTCCAAGTTTTAAATCAATGATCATAAATGGATATTTTTCAATTAATAATGTGCCATTTCTCACAAATTCATTGAGTAGTAACTACCTAGTCCTGCACATGTTCACAGTAGATAGAAGCTATATATAAAAAAGGTCATAGTTATAAATGAATGTGTATGACGTTCAGTGAACCACTCAGGCTGGTGTGATAGCCTTATTAAATAAACATACAATCAGCATATTAAAAAGCATTCAGACAAAAATTGTCTCAGATACCTTGTTTTGGGGGTCTAATACCTTCACTCCTCTTAAGAATTTAGGACTTCAAGTGCAGAATTGGAATTATAAGATGTGGCAGGTAGAATACAACAATATATAATATGGGCTGACGTGAACACTCACTTCATTGCTACTTTGTGAAAGCAAAAGTAAATTTTCAATATAGTCTTATAACAATATCTTACACGTGAACAGTATCTTACAGTTAGTAAAGTTCTACACCAGGTACTTTATCATTTATTCTTCACAACTGTGAGAAAGAACTATATTAATTCCATTTTAAAGATGAGAATAGTTGATAGTAACATTAAGTGACCTCTCCCAAGGTACAAAATTTCCTACTTCCAAGATTATTTTCTTTCAACTACCCCAGCTAACCTGTTTCCTTACAACATAAATAAACCAATTTAAAAAAGAAAAATGACACTGATAAAGCAAGGAAGTAACTCGATGGCAATGGGTTTGGTTTTTTGGTAAGATAAAAGCAGTTTCAAAATATGCTTCACTCTTGGTTAGAGTTCGTGGCCCTCTGTTATATCGGAAAGCATACTTGGAGTCAGTAAATAATTTATGTTCATTCATATATCATACTTGACTGGTAAAACCAAAAAAAAAAGAAAAGCAAACCTATTGCTATTGAGTCCGTTCTGATTCATGGCGGCCCCATGTGTTACAGAGCAGAAGTGCTCTTCAGGGTTTTCTTGTCTGTAGTCTTTACAGAAGCAGATCACTAAGCCTTTCTTCAAGGCACTGGTGGGTGGGTTTGAACCCCTAACTTTTAGGTTAGTACTTGAGCATAAAGTGTTTGTGCCATCCAGGGACCATTAATGGACAAATAGATGTTAAGAAAATCTCTTCAACTCTCTCAGCCAAGTTTTCTCATCTCAGTAACAGAAATCATAATATCTATATGCTACAGTTATTTTGAGGATAAAATGAGATATACATGAAAATGCCTAAAACAATATCTGCTAATATTTATTAGTTAAATTTCATTGATGCCCTTTTTGATTGCAAATATTTCAGAATTGCCTACTAAATAATTACTTGTGACAGGTTTTATGAATTATCAAATTAGTCTAATTAGGGACAAGGGTAGTTAACAAAATTACTCCAGGTGCTTGGCAGTGTTTCTACACTTTGGAGCCATTTTCATCTTTTCTGGAATATGGAAGAAACACTTTCAAGGCCAACAGATTCCAAATTATGTATCTGGTGTTTGGAAACATCAGGAAATGTTAGAACTGTTACCACCTAACCTGTAGGGTTTTCTAAAGTCTGTGGGAAAGAAACTGCTCCCTAAAATGGCTGAGTAGTTGCCAAACTCTATGTAGGAAGAATGTAAAATGGTGTTGTGATGTTAATGCCCCAACTGCACAAGTTGATTTCATTACTATGGACCAATATTTTAAAAGTTTTATTACAATAGAACAAAAAAGACGAAAATGCTGATTACTAGAAATATCAAAAAAGCATGTAAAGAGATTGTGAGGAGGGGAGTTTGTATTACTTTTTCCTTTTACTTCTATTCATTATTTTTTCCCCAATATTTGCATGGAGATCAATATTCACAGAGCTTGTAATGTAATTAGAAGATCGTTAGCTATTAGGAGAATTAGCCTGGGTTGCAAGAAAAGAATAATGAGACTAATGAATAATCTGAAATGTCAACAAACAACTATAATTCCTCTAAATTCTTTATATCATATAAAATTTAAAATATGAGCAAGAGATAATTCAGGCACATATACATATATTTTATCCTTTTCAGCAAATCTTTTTGAGGCCCTTTATATGTGCTTAGCAAATGAGTACAGGTTATCACTTCTTTGAATCTTAATTATCTCCATGTTGGTAACAAAATATAGATAACAGGACTTTGAGTTTTGCTTGATTCAATGTATTCGTGTTAATTTCTGGTCAAAACCTAGGTGTTTATGCACGACTGATTCTTAAGTAATCAAATTGAAACAACATTTATTGGGGATAGATGAACAATGTAATTTTCTAGCCACTGTGGAGAATATACAAGATGAAGAAGAACAGCAATAACCATGTAATTTAGCATAAAGGATAGAGAAATACCTAGAGCTACAAATAGTCATGTGAGGAAAAGAACCTGTCTATGAGAGGATGAATGAGAAACTCTACCTGGAGAAGTTGGTATTTGCAGAAAATCTATTAGCATGTAGTTATAGGAAGAATGAAGGCCCCTGGGTGGCACAAACAGTTTGCACTAGACTGCTAACCTAAAGGTTGGTGGTTTGAACTCACCAAGCAGTGCCATGGAAGAAAGGCCTGGCAATCTGTTTCTGTAAAGATTACAGCCAAGAAAATGCTATGGAACAATTCTACTCTGAGGTTGGAATTGACTAGATGGCATGTTTTTTTTTTTCAGTTTTGGTAACGGGAAGAATGACCACATGTCCAGTTTGCTGGGGGCAGAACCAGCATATTTATTAATAGCTGTATCTTTCAATCTCAAAAGTCTCCCTGTTTGGATTAAAAATTTTATTGTAACCGGATGTATAAAAAACCAAACCCAAACCCGTTGCCGTTGAGTGGATTCTGACTCATAGCGACCCTGTAGTACAGAAAAGAACTGCCCCACAGGGTTTCCAAGGAGCAGCTAGTGGATTTGAACTGCTTACCTTTTGGTAGCAGCCTTGGCTCTTAACCACTGTGCCACCAGGGCTCCAACCTGATGTATAGATGAGTTTTAAAACTTGTTCCTTTAAGTGTTTAATCAACTGTGTTTTTTGGAACAAAAAGTATTTCCTTTCTATTTTAGGGCTCTTATTATTAAGATTTTTATAATGGAAACCCTGGTGGCATAATGATTAAGTGCTACGGCTGCTAACCAAAAGGTCAGCAGTTTGAATCCACCAGGCGCTCCTTGGAAACTCTATGGGGCAGTTCTACTCTGTGCTATAGAGTCACTATGAGTCGGAATCCACTCGATGGCAACGGGTATGGTTTTTTTTTTTTTTTTTGGTTATTAAGTTTTTTATAATAGCTGGAATTTTTGAAGTGAAATTATGGTAAATACTGGTAATTTTCATTGCTTTTTGCTGCATATATGAATTTTTAAATATTTTCTACTTTCCACACAATCAAGATAAACAGAAAAATCAATTTTCAAAGTGTAGAGCTTAGAATGTTAAATAAGAGCTCTATGTAAAGCAATGATCATATTTTTGTGAATAGAATTATAGTTAAAATGAACACTCCAGAAATGTAATGCATTCCTGCTCAATCATTATCTGTAAAATTAGAAAGGCACCCTTGTGTAAAGAATTAACTATCTGACTTGAATTCAAAAGACTTAGGATAGCTCTGCATGACCTTGAGCCATAACTTTTGTTATTTAAATTTAAGTCTCCTCATCTTTGAAATGGCAGGGTTAAAATTGATGATCATTAAGGTCTCACCCAGCTCTAATAGGCTGTTATTTGAAATTTGAATTTGTTAATCTAAATTTTTCTCTTGGTAGGGAAACTTTCCTGAAGTGATTGCTTAAAATAATTGAGAAAGTAAAGGATAAACGTCTTAACAAAGATAGTGTAGACGTATGTCTGAAGAATGTAGTGATGGAGACTGGAACTACTGAAGAGCAGTGGAAGGCTTTTTCTTTTTTTTTAAATTAAGACAAATTTAATATGTGTGAATATATACTTCCTGTTACTTTATTCTTAACCATCAAATGGCATCACATGACTTGAAGTGCTTGTTAAATCACAGATCCTGGAACCCACTTCCAGATATTCTGAATGCAATTACAACACTATAGAGCAATGTTTCCCAATTTTGTTTCTCAAGCCATAGTTCCAAAACATTCTACTGTCTTAGTTGTGTTCTCCCAGAAAGAGACCCTGAGCCAAGAGTTTTAATGCTAGTGATTCATTAAGGAAATATTTTTCAGGAGAAACCACTAGGAGGTGCAGAGTGGGAAAGCAGGGCAGGGCAGGAAATCTCCAAGTAAGGACACACCTTTAGATGAAGTCCCAAGCTCAGCCTAATCCACAGGGAATCTCTGGAGCATGAAGTATACCTGAGAGTTTTCCCAGCAAAGGAACTAGGCTTTTCTATTATCACCCATACAAATCCCTGATTGGCTATGAGTCCAAGGAGGGAGGATAGAAGTGGGAATGGAAGGAAGTATAAACTTCCATGTATTTCAAACTCTTTTACTTGAAAAGACAGTTCCAGTGCCCAAGGACAATCCTCTAAAGAAGATTGCCAGTGAGGAATTTTAGCAGCAAAACAAGCAGAAGCTGGGGCATGAGGCATGGTATAGTAGACTGAATTCCAGGGTTTCTCGACAGGTTCAAGAGTATCCATTGCAGCTAAACGCATCCTAAACTCTTTACATGCTCAAACTAACATGAGAAACATATTCTATACTTCATTCTGAGATGATAATACACAAGACCATATTATAGGTTCTTAAGTCAGAATGTAGTAAAGAAACATTCTTTTTTTTATCCAATATTTCTCAAATGAATTTGACTAATTTATCACATAACTTCCATTCTGAAAAAACATGTTAGAGATGTTGCCAATTTGACCTCAAGAATTTTGAGATAAAGAGAAAAATTCTACTAAAACTTACCTTTTTCTTCCAAATAGTAGCAGCCCCTGAAACATTCTAGCTTCTCACTAATGTCCTTACTAAGGCATGTACACACATATATTCACACTCAGGCTATAAGGAATGACTGTCAACATATTCTGATAAACACTGAGGAGTTCCTCTAACTAAAGAGGAATGGGGTTGAAAAATAAAACTGGTAGTTTATGTGGCCTACACCTGCAATTAGTTGGAGGCACATTCTGCCTTCTGGTTCCTATATTTGAGATCTGTATCAAGAGAAAAAGCAATCAACTGTTTTCTCTCCCAGGGTTGTGCCATTTATTGAGGTGAAGTGCTAACCTCAAGCCCTTTTCATCACATCCATCAGTATAAATTTACTTTTTAGTATTTAGTCAGAGTCTGCAACACCAAGGATATCTTTGTTTTCTAGGGCTTCCACAATGAAATACTACAAAGAGTAGCTTTAAAGACTAGACCTTTATTATGTCAAGTTCTGGAGGTTAGAAGTTTAAATCAGAGTATCAACTGTGTTGATTTCTTCTGAGGGCTCAGAAAGGAACTGTCCCCTGCCTCTCTCTTAGCTTCTGGTGGCTCTTCGGCAGTCTTTGACATACCTTGGCTTGCAGCTGTGTCTGCCTCCATTGTCACGTGACCATTGTTCTTTAGTCTTTATCTGTGTCTGTTCTCCTCTATAAAAGATATCACTCAGATGGGATTAGGATTCATGCTACTCCATCTTAAAAGACCCATATTTTCAAAAAAGGTCATGTTCACAGGTAAAAGGGTTAGGAATCTCAGCATTTATTTTGGAGGGCACAATTCAATCCATAACATTGGAGTGTAATAATAATTAATACTACCATTTATTTTCACCTATGTGATATGCACAGTTTAGGAGTTTTGATTATGTCTTTTTATATAACTCATACAACAATTGTGAGAAGTAGGTGACTTTAGTACCATCATTAGAAAATTGCCTCAAAGAAATTAGGAAACTTGCCAAAGCCATACAACTAGAAAGTGATAGAACAGAAATCCAAAGCTAGGTCTTTCTGAATTCTTATTAGACTATGTTAACTGTAGTGAGGACAGTCAGGATTAGCCTTGGCACCAGTGCACACACAAAAAAAGTCTTTGGTAATAAAAGTGCACTACCTACTCAGACAAACATAAGGCTAGAAGTAGAAGAGCACTTATAAGTAACAAAGAGCTGTCTTAAAAGTATTATTTTACAAAGCAAATCTGTTTTAGAATCTAGAGCCTCAATTCTTTTTTTTTTTTTTCCAGTTAGCGATCCAAAAAAGAGAGTTGACTAATACGGGAATGAAGAGATAAACGGATCAAAAATGATTCATCTTCACTGTCTATTGGCAAACACAGGCTCTGTAAACAGCTTTCACCTTTCGATGTGAGTTATACAAACAGACATGGAACTAATAATTAATGTTGCAGGTTAATAGTAAGAGAACATCTTTCTGAAGACTCAGAAGTCCTGAAAATGATTTTCTTTAAGAACCAGAAAGAAATTATAAAACCCTGCTTGACATCTGCAATAGGGAATAAGAATGACTTCTATGAAACAGAAGGAGAAATCACATGGAAAGAACAAGTAAAGATATAAAGCCCATAGAATTATGTAAAAAGAAGGATAGTCACAGGGAAATGTTTTTCAGGGAAACTAAAAATGCAATGGTGGAAAAGACACTGACAAATTCTATCGATATTGTAAAAGGAATACCTGAGTGACTCTTCCAGTGTTGCTGTCTGGCGGAATGTACAGGGAAGAAAGAAAGATTAAAACAATGGCATAGGATAAGACACATATGAAGTCAGAAAGCAAAGATTTAATCTAAGAGCTGTCAGTGTCCCTGGAGATAATACCAAATTAATCATAGAAGCAGTAACATAAAACTGATTTATTCCTGATCTATTACAGAACTCAGATAAAAATAATGTTGCAAGAAAAAAAATGTGAAAAGATGTTTACAACTGGAAAATATGACATTTTTAGTTTTAATATAAAGAAAAGCAAACTTTCATATGCATTCAGGTAGAAAATTCTACTTATACCCAGAAGAATAAAAATCAGTACAAATTTAATGACCTTTACAACCCTAAATATCAAAATTAGGTAGAAAAACTTTAGAGTTTTGACAGAGAAAAAATGATAATTCAATAAGTTTTATGTCCAGCTGAGACATATTTTAAATGTGAAGGCATAGTAAAACACTTTCACTTATGCTAAGGTTCAGAAAATACACCTTGGTACACTTCTTCAAAAAGTTATTTGGAATTATTCCGGTTGTCTGAGAAAACCCAAGATAAGATTTTGGAAGTTTGAAGATAAAAGAGTTCATTAGATTTTTCACATATAACAAACATATCATGAACCCACATCAAGAGATTTGAGGAAATCATCGTTTTCCTGAGCCGCATCTATTTGAACTGGCCATTTGATTAAACCTATAAGAAGACTGAGGTGCTGTTGTTCATGAATGAAACTTCAAACAGGAAAGGCAATGGCTATCACTTTTGATAGGAATGATCTTATTATTAAATTCCTAAAAAATTCTCTAGAAAAAAAAGTCCTCTCACAGACAATTTTCCATTATTCTGAAGTCCAAATGTGATTGTAATTATGCTTAAGGATATTATAGACACACACACACACACATTCCTAAGGGGGGGTACTGAAAAGAAACATGTTAAATTTTAATATTGTCGTTTTTGAACTGTGGGACAATGGGTGACATTTTCACAGTTTTATTCTTTATATGTTTATTTTCAAATTTTCTGTGATAATCATGTTTACTTTGAATTACAAAATAAGAAAAAATCAAGCAACCACCAAAAAAGGTGAAATCCTAAAACTAAAAACAAAAAAAGTAGTTTCAGGGTTCCGGCAAAATGGTGCTCTAGGCAGAAGCACCACACCGTCCCTCCGCAGCGAAGATCCAAAAAACTAAGCCGAACAGAGAATACAACAATCCTGAAACCCTAAAACATCAAATGAAGAGATAAAGAACTCAGCCAAGCACCAAAAGGAGTGAGAAATCTGACAGAGAATGAAGAGCGAGGAGAGATTCATGCAGAGGACCCCTACCAGCTAATGCAGCACGGATCCGCCATCTTGGACTCCTATCAGAGACCAACAAATGGGGTACAAGAAAGCAGCCTCACAGAGCGTCCAGCGGGAGACAAAATAACTGGTAATTTGCGATATACGCTTTCCCACCCCCCACCCTTCTTCACACCTACTCGGCCTCCTCCACTTCCCGCGGCCACAATCTCTTGTCCAGGAAACACCAGCTGCTTGGATTCCATACACCTGAACGGGCCGGCTCTCTGAGTGCCATTTGTTGGCTGCTGGTGTTGCTTTTTTTTCCTGCTTCTTCTGATTTCTTCCTTACCTCTCACCACCTCCCCCTCCTTTTGCTCAAATACCTGGCTCCGTGCGCCATCTTTGTTTCTTCCTGAGGGGCTGTGGAGCTCTGTTCAAGTGTGGAGCTGCTTCCCGGTCTGGGCTGCTGTGCTGGTGGGATCCCGGGGCATTTGTTTGTTTGTTTGTTTTGAATTGTTTGTTTGTTTTCTTTTCCTTTTCTTGAGTTGGAAGCCCTTCCTGGCCAGGCAGTGCTGCGTGCCAAGGAGACTTCCCCCTTGGCTTGCACAGACGTGCAGAAGGATCCCTGAGGGCATTTCTTTTTTCGTTGTTTTTTTTTTTTTTCTGTTTTTTTGGGGGCCTTTCTTCTTCTTCTTCTTTTTTTTTCAATTTGTTTTGTTTTTTTTCCCTCTTTTTCCCTTTTTGTCTTTCTTCATTGCTCAGTTTCTCGTCTCTCTATGTCTTCCTTCTCTTTCTCCTCCCTGAATACCTGGCGTTGTATACCTCTACAACTTCTAGCCAGGCTGTACTGCAACACCAGAGAGCGACATCCCCAGACCTCATAGCTGCACCGGTGGGATCCCTGGGAATTTTGTGGTTCTTTAACCTTTTTGATTTTTATTTATTCATTCTTTTCTTCCTCTTCCCCTTTCTGTTTTTCTCCATTTCATAGTCTCTCATCTCTCCACTCCAATGGCAAGCTCCCCTAGCATTCTTTTTTGTTTGTTTGTATGTTTTTGGCTCCTGTTCCTCACTCCTCTCTCCCATATCCATCTTAGTTACACATAACAATCTCCCTGCTGCATCGTGCCTACCTGCACCGTGTGCTTTACTTCACACCACCAAGCAGCACAGGCACGGCCTACTGGAACCTGCCCTGCACTGATTACCAACCCGCTCTGGTGGCTGTAGTACGTGCCACAAACAACCCATCCCAGTAACCCCTCCTCAGCTAGACCTGCCCTGCCGTACCATATCTGAGTGACTGACCCTGCCAATTGGAGAAGGAGATGAAAAGTATTGTGCCCACAGATGAGCAAACAACAAACAACACACAGTCAGTCTACTCAGACACAGTCAAATTAAAAAAAGGGGACAAAACAAACAAATCTACAGTCAATAAATGAGAAAAATAACTACTGAATGCCCCAAAGACAGCAGACAATATCAAAACATTTACAAAAACAGGACAGGATGGTTCCAGTAGGCATCCAAAATAAAACACCAGATGACTTTC
>NW_004443953.1:24501060-24536060 GCF_000243295.1 Trichechus manatus latirostris
AGACAGGCTTTTGGGGTCCCATGGTAGACAGGATTCTAAAGATGTCCCTCCAAGATTCCTGTCTCTAGGTTATTGAATTAAATACTAATCTAGTACTAACATAAAGGAACATCGCAGATAAAATTAAGGTTTCTAATTAGTTGACTTTAAAATGAGATTATCCTGGATTATCTGGGTGAGCACAGTGTAATCACATGAGTTATTTAAAAGTAGTAGAAGGTGGCAGAAGGGGAAGAGAAAGGGATTGGTTCAAGGAAGAAAGAATCAGGAGAAGCAAGAAAAGGATTCTAAACATCTTTTCTGGCTTTTCAGATGTTGACCACAGAAATAGGCGGAGTCAACATGGTGCTATAGACAGAAGCACCATGCCATCCCTACACAGCAAAGACCCGAAAACCTGAGTAAAACAGAGACAAATGTCAACCCTGGAACCCTAATTTTTCAAATGAAGAGATAAAGAACTCAACCAAGCACCAAATGGGTTAAGAAACTGACAGAGAACAGAGAGGTAGGAGAGTTACAAGCATAGGTCCCCTATCAGCTAATGCAGCATGGATCCACCATTTTGGACTTCTGTCGGAGATCGGCAGACAAGGAGTATGGGAAAGCAGATTCACGGAGGTTCCAGCAGGAGACAGAGTACTTGGTAACAAGTGAGACTCACTTTCCCATCCACCACTCTGCCTCCCCCTGCTTAACCTTCACCACTTCCTGGCTGGCTAATCTGTGGCTTTCTGGTGGGTTGATTCCCAGCTTCCCAGAAGGCTGATTCACTGCTTCCCAGCTTCTTGGAGAGCCAATTCACTGCTTCCTGGTGGGCCAATCCACCACTTCACAGCAGGCTGACAACTGCAGCATGGGAGGCACCAGTTCTACGCCTTGTGGATTTGCCCCGCCCTCACCGGCTGGCTTCTTCATGGCCATTTCTTTGTTGCTGGTATTTCTTTTCTCAACCTCTTCTCATTTCTTCCTTGCCTTTCACCTCCTCCCCCTCCTTTCTCTCAAATGCCTGATTCTGTGTGCCATCTTTTCTTCTTCTTGACAGGCTGTGAAGTGCTGCTCAGCTAAGGAACTGCTTCCCTGATTGCTTCGTTGGTCCGCATGGCCATGCTGGTGGCATCCCTGGGGCTTTTTTTTTTTTCTTTCTTTTTTTGTTTGCTTTCTCTTGCTTTTTTCCTTTTTATTTTTCTTCATTTATGGATTTCTCATCTCTTTCTACTTACCTTCTTTTCCTGTCTCCTGAACACCTAGCACTGTGTATCATCTCCACCCCTTCTAGCCAGGCTGTACTGTGCTGCTTGGGAGCTGCTTCCTCGGTCTGCGTAGCCACGCCAGTAGGATCCCTGGGGACACTTTTTTAATTTTAATTTTTTCCTTTTTGTTTTTCTCCATTTCTTGGTTTCTTGTCTCTCTACTCCAAAGGCAAGCTCCCTCAGCACTTTTTTTTCACACCTGTTTCTCTCTCCACTCTGTCTTCTTTTCCATACCCGACCTAGATCCACACATCACAACCTCCACCTCCCCCTCCCTCCTGCCTGTCTGCACTGTGCGCTGAACATTGAACTCCCGAGCAGCACACGCACGACCTACTGGAACCTGCCCTGCACTGACCACCAACTCATCTTGTCTGCCCAAGTAAGTGCCATAAACAACCAATCCCAGCCCCTCCCCTTCAGCTGGACCTGCCCTGCTGCACCATAGCTACCCATTGGACAAGAAGGTGAAAAATATCCTGGCCACAGACGAGCAAACAACAAAGAATGCGCAACCCACCTGCTCAGACATAACAAAATAAAACAAAAAAGCAACACGAAACAAACAGATCTACAATCAATAAAGAAAATAACTACTGAATTTCTCAAAGACAGCAGACAGTAGGCGTCCAAAGTAAAACACCAGATGACCTTCCAGTAGAAGAAAAAGCACTAGGATGACCTGACAGGGAATTCAAATCTCTAATATTCAGAGCTATCCAAGAACTGAAGCAAAAAGCAGAGTAAATGAGGAAGAAAATGAAAAATTCATGGAAAAAAAAGACAAAAAAATGGAAGAATTCAAGAAAATATTACAGGAAAAAAATGCCAAAATAAATTCACAACTAGAAATCATACAAAAACAACAATTAGAAATCCAAAAGATAAACAATAAGATTTCAGAAATAGATAGTGTCATAGAAGGGCTGAGGAACAGGTTTGAAACAATGGAAGACAGGATTAGTGAAATTGAAGACAAACACTTGGATACAACTTTGAGGAAAAATCAGGAAAAAGAACAAAGAAAAATGAAGAAACCCTGAGAATTATGTGGGATACAATCAAAAGTAAAAATTTGCAAGTGATCCGAGTTCCAGAACAGGAGGAGAAAACAGTAAACACAGAGAGGATCATTGAAGAATTGCTGACAGAAAGCATCCCTAATATCATGAAAGATCAAAAACTGACTATCTTAGTCACCTAGTGCTGCTATAACAGAAATACCACAAGTGGATGCCTTTAACAAAGAGAAGTTTATTCTCTCACAGTCCAGTAAGCTACAAGTCCAAATTCAGGGTATCAGCTCAAAGGGAATGCTTTCTCTGTTGGCTCTGGAGGAAAGTCCATGTAATCAATCTTCCTTTGGTCTGGGAGCTTCTCTGTGCAGGAACACTCAGTTCCAAAGGACGTGCTCTGCTCCCAGCATGGCTTTCTTGGTGGTATGAGTTTCTCATGTGTCTCTGCTCACTTTTCTCTTTTATATCTCAAAAGAGATTGGCTTAAGACACTATCTAATCTTGTAGACCTCATCAGTATAACTGCTACTAATCCGTCTTATTACATCATAGTGATAGAGTTTGCAGCATACAAGGAAATCACATAGATTACAAAATGGTACACAACCATACAATACTGGGTATCATGAGGCTGGCTGAGTTTACCCCAGTTTTCAGCCAGTGCAATAGACAGGCTTTTGGGGTCCCATGGTAGACAGGATTCTAAAGATGTCCCTCCAAGATTCCTGTCTCTAGGTTATTGAATTAAATACTAATCTAGTACTAACATAAAGGAACATCGCAGATACAATTAAGGTTTCTAATTAGTTGACTTTAAAATGAGATTATCCTGGATTATCTGGGACCAAGTTGACAGATATTTTAGGGGGACACAATTCAGTCCATGACACTGGCCATCCAAGAAGCTCAACAAAACCTATACAGGATAGACTCTAAAAGAAAATCACCAAGGCATATCATAATCACACTTGCTAAAACTAAAGATAAAGAAAGAATCCTGAGAGCAGCTTGAGAAAAACGAAAAGTCACATATAGAGGGGAATCAATAAGACTAAGCTCTGATTACTTGAAGGAAACCATGCAGGCAAGATGGCAATGCGTTGACATATATAAAACCTTGAAAGAAAAAAATTGCCAACCAGTAGTAATATATCCTGCAAAACTCTCGTTCAGATATGATGATGGAATTAGGACATTTCCAGATGAACAGAAATTAAGGGAATATGTAAAAACCAAATGAAACTTACAAGAATTATTAAAGGGAGTCCTTTGGTTTAAGAACAAACAATATCAGACAACAGCCTGAATCTAGGATGTAAGATTGCAAAATCCAGATACCAACCTAGGAAATGAACTGTCAAGGGCTATTCAAAACCAAAAGTTTTACTACAGGGAACCAGATAGGTTAATCTGTATGTGACTGCAATATTAGAACAATAAAAGAGGGAGTAAATGTTGTAGGTATAGAAGTTTCTAATGGAGCAGAAGGCAAGGTGATACCAAGTAATAATAGACTGATTCAAACCTAGGAAGATAAGGGTAAATATCAAGGTAAACACAAAGATAGTTAACAAACCTACTCATCAAAGTAATGAAGAAAAGCATAAAGTCTCAGTAAAGACAAAATCTACAAAAACAAAAGAATTGAAAAAAAAAAAAACCACAGACAAAAGGAGTTCAGCACAGGAGAGTAAGGGGAACAAAGAAATCGTCAGCACCACAAAAAAAAAGCACTACAAAATGACAACAATAAAATCACACCTATCGACAATTACATTGAACATAAATGGCCTAAATGCACCCATAAAGAGACAGAGAGTGACAGAATGGATAAAAAAAAAAGATTCCATCAAACTGCTGTCCACAAGGGACATACCTTAGAAACAAAGACATAAGTTTATTAAGAATCAAAGGATGGAAAAAAAAAAATACATCAAGCAAACAGCTACCAAAAAAGAGCAGGACTGGCAATACTAATCTCAGATAAAATAGATTTTAAAACAAAATCTACCATAAAAGGCAAAGAAGGGCAGTATATCATGATTAAAGAGATGATGCAGCATGAAGACATGACCATAATAAATATCTACGCACCCAATGATAGGGCTTTAAAGTACATAAAACAAAGTTTAACAACACTGAAAAGAGAAATTGACATTTCCACTATAATAGTAGGATACTTCAACACACAACTCTTGGTAAAGGACAGAACATCTAGAAAGAAACTGAGCAAAGATACAGAAGACCTAAAGGCCACAATCAGCCAATTTGAACTCATAGACATATATAGAACACTGCACCCAACAGCTGCAAAATATACATTCTCTTCCAATGCACATGGAATGTTCTCCAGAATAGTTCACATATTAGGCCACAAAGCAACCCTCAACAAAAATCCAAAACATTGATATAGTACAAAGTATCTTCGCTGATCACAACACCATCAAAGTAGAAATTAACAATAGGAAGAGCAAGGAAAAAAATCAATTACATGGAAACCAATAACATCCTGCCTGAAAACCACTAGGTAATAGAAGAAATCAAAGATGGAATCAAGAAATTCCTAGAACTAAATGAGAATGAAAACACATCATACCAAAACCTTTGGGACACAGCAAAGACAGTGATCAGAGGTCTGTTTATAGCAAATAGATGCACACATCAAAAAAGAAGAAAAAAGCAAAACCTTAGTTACACAACTCCAACAAATAGAAAGAGAAGAGCAAAAGAACCTACAGCCACCAGAAGAAAGGAAATAATAAAGATCAGAGCAGAAATAAATGAAATAGGTAATAGAAAAACAATAGAAAGAATCAACAAACCCAAAAGTTTGTTCTTTGAAAGGATCAACAAAATCAACAAACCACTGGCCAAACTAACAAATGAAAAACAGGAGAGGATGCAAATAACCCAAATAAGAAGTGAAATGGGGGGCGTTACAAGAGATCCAAGTGATATAAAAAGGATCATAACAGAGTATTATGAAAAAACTATACTCCAACAAATTTGAAAACCTAGAGGAAATGGACAAATTTCTAGAAACACGCTATCTACCCAAAATATCACAAATTGATGTTGAAAATGTGACTAGACTTGTAAGAAGAAAAGAGATTGAAAAGGTAATTAAAAAACTGGCAGCAAAAAAAGAAAAAAAGCCTTTTTTCCAGGTGGCTTCACTGGAGAATTCTACCAAACACTCAGAGAAGAGCCTACATTAGTACTATTCAAATTATTTCAGAACACAGCAAAGGAAGGGATACTTCCAAATTCATTCCATGAAGCCAGCATAACCCTGATACGAAACCAGGCAAAGACACCACAAAAAAAGAAAATTATAGACCAATATCTCTCATGAATATAGATGCAAAAATTCTTGACAAAATTCTAGCCAATAGAATGCAGCATCATATCAAAAAAAAATAATAATACACAATGACCAAGTTGGATTCATACCAGGTATGCAAGGATGGTTCAACATTAGAAAATCAATCAACTTAATCCACCACATAAATAAAAGAATCACATAATCAGCTCAATCAATGCCAAAAGGCATTTGACAAAGTCCAACACCCATCCCTGATAAAGACTCTCAATAAAATAGGTATAGAAGGGAAATTCCTCCACATAATAAAGGGCATCTGTACAAAACCAAAAGCCAACATCATTATTAATGGAGAGAGGCTGAAAACATTCCCCTTGAGAACAGGAACAAGACAAATATATCCTTTATCACCACTCCTATTTAACATTGTGCTGGAAGTCTTAGCTAGAGCAATAATGCAAGAAAAAGAAATAGAAGGCATCCAATTAGTAATGAAGAAGTAAAACTGTCCCTATTTGCACATAATATGATATTATATATAGAAAACCCTGAAGGCTTCATGAGAAAATTACTGGAACTAATAGAAAGATTCAGCAGAGTAACAGGATACAAGATCAACATACAAAAATCTGTTGGATTTCTATATACCAATAAAGAGAACGATGAAAAGGAAATCAGGAAAACAATACCATTTATAATAGCCCCTAAAAAAATAAAATACTTAAAAATGAATCTAACCAGGGATGTAAAAGACCTATACAAAGAAAACTACAAAACATTACTGCAAGAAACCAAAAGAGTCTACATAAATGGAAAAATATACCATGCTCATGGATAGGTAGATTCAATATTGTGAAAATGACAATTCTACCCAAAGCAATGTACAAATATAATACAATCCCAACCCAAATACCAAAAATATTCTATAAAGAGGTGGAAAAAGCAATCATTAACTTTATATGGAAGGGGAAGAGTCCCCAGATAAGTAAAGCATTATTGAAGAAGAAGAATAAAGTAGGAGGACTCCCAATACCTGACCTCAGAACCTACTATACAACTGCAGTAGTTAAAACAGCCTGGTACTGGTACAATGACAGATACATTGACCAATGGAACAGAATTGAGAACCCAGATGTAAATCCATCCACCTAGGGTCACCTGAGCTTCGACAAGGGCCCAAAGTCCATCAAATGGGGAAAAGACAGTCTTTTTAATAAATGGTGCTGGCAAAACTGGATGGCCATCTGCAAAAAAATGAAACAGGACCCATACCTCACACCATACACAAAAATTAATTCAAAATGGATCAGATACCTAAGTATAAAATCAAAAACTATAAAGATTATAGAAGAAAAAATAGGATCAACACTGGGGACCGTAATACATGGCATTAACAGGATACAAACCATAACTAACAATATACAAACTCCAGAAGACAAGCTACTGAGTCCAGTACAACTAGATGGTGCCTGGCTACCACCACTGACTGCTCTGACAGAGATTGCAATAGAGGGTCCCAGACAGAGCTGGAGAATAATGTAGAACAAAATTCTAACTCACAAGGAAAGGCCATACTTACTGGCCTGACAGATTGGAGAAACCCCAAGAGTATGGTCACCAGACACCCTTTTAGCCCAGTAAGGAAGTCACTCCAGAGGTTCACCTTTTAGCTAAAAATTAGACAGACCCATAGGACAAAACGAGACTAAAGGGGCACACCAGCCCAGGGGAAAGTACTAGAAGACAGGAGGGGACAGGAAAGTTAATAGGACACCCAAGGTCGAGAAGGGAGAGTACTGACATGTCATGGGGTTGTTAACCAATGTCATAAAACAATGAATGTACTAAGTGTTTAATGAGAAGCTAGTTTGTTCTGTAAACCTTCATCTAAAGCTAAAAAAAGTTAAAAAAAAAAATCTGGAGGCGACCACATAGCAAGGAATGAGAGTGGCCTCTAGTATGTGAGAACAACCCCTGGCACACATTCAGCAAGGAAACAGTGACTTCAGTCCTATAGCTACAGGAGCTGAATTCCACCAGTAACCTGAAGGAGGCTATTGTAGGGAGAAAGACGTCAGACTCAAATTTGATAGAAAGAGATTTTTATTAAGCTAAGATAAAGAGAGTCATGGCAATGAGAGATTTACCAGCATGCACTGGGCATGAGAGACTAGCAGAATCCACTGAATCACATTTACCCATACCCATTGTCCTGAAGTAGATTCTGACTCATAATGACCCTATCAGAGTAGAACTGCTCCATAGGATTTCTAAGGAGTGGCTGGTGGATTCAAACATTTTGGTTAGCAGCCAAGCTCTTAACCACTGTGCCACCAAGGCTCCAAATCACAATTAGGGAGTCTCTAATGCACTGTTACAGAAGGAAGTGAACTAAGAAAAATTCTGATTGGTTATTCATTAGCACATCATTGTCAAAGGCAGGAAGCATAACATATGGGAATACACGATTGCTTTAAATAGTCTTTGTTAGATAGATACCATTCTGTTATTATGGGGCAGTTTCTTTGGGAACAACCTGGCAACATTTGTTCTTGGCTTAGTGACTTGCAATGGGTTTTCAAGTCAGTCACAAGGAAATTACAATATGCTCCTTTGTGAGAGCATAACTTCCCTGTAGCATAGCCTGTTTGTTGTTTAAGATAAAGTATTCTTCATGGAACATTCCTCCCCTGTTGTTGTTGTTAGGTGCCATCGAGTAGGTTCTGACTCATAGTGACCATTTGTACAACAGAATGGAACACCGCTTGGTTCTGCTCCACCCTCACAATTGTTGCTATGTTTGAACCCATTGTTGCAACCACTGTGTCAATCCATCTCACCGAGGATCTTCCTCTTTTTTGCCGACCCTCTATTTTACCAAGCATGATGTCCTTTTCCAGGGTTTGGCCTCCTGATGACATGTCCAAAGTATGTGAGATGAAGTCTTGCCATCCTAGATTCCAAGGAGCACTCTGGCTGTACTTCTTCCAAGACAGACTTGTTTGTTCTTCCGGCAGTCCATGGTATATTCAATATTTTTCTCCAACGCCATAATTCAAAGGCATCAATTCTTCTTCAGTCTTCCTTATTCATTGTCCAGCTTTTGTATGCATATGAGGTGACTGAAAATAACATGGCTTGGGTCAGGTGCACCTTAGTCCTTAACGTGGCATCTTTGCTTTTTGACACTTGAAAGAAGTCTTTACTAGCACCATTCTTCCCCTAGAGGCAGGGGAAACAATGAGTTTCAGCTTGTACTCTCATTTCTTCCTGGAAATTTTCTATAACTTCTGACAACCGTATATTTTAGATTCACTATAACTTTTAACAAATACTCACATAAAATGGATTCTAGAATTAACTATAACCTTAAACAAATTCTCATATAATGGATTCTAGGCCTGAACGCTGCATTAGCTTCTCTTACTCTGGTCATGACCTCATATAACTTTAGGGTCTCTGTATCAAGGCTGAAAGCAGATTTTTCTCCCAGAGATTCAAGATAAAAGCCAGCCTGCTCAATACTTTGGCTTTGGTGTTGTAAAACCCTATGCAGAGAACTAAGTCATGCTGTACTCAGACTTCTGACCTACACAACTTTGAGATAATAAATGAATCTTTCTTAAGCTGCCAAATATGTGGCAACTTTTTATGGTAGTAACAGAACATTAATATAGACCCCAGTCCCCACTTGAAAACTCCATAGGAGCTTACAGTCTTAGGCTTCATTCAGTTTTTCTAAATCTTATATTTACGGCTGCTTTTTCATGGGAATTGCTCAGGAATTTATAGCTAATCTGATGAACTAATTTGAATTAAGGCAAAAGACACATTTAAATTAATTTTCATGCCTTGAACTAAAATGGTGACTCTCGGGAAATTCAAGCATATTATAGACTAGAGGAACATACTGAACAAGCAAATCTCTTATCATCTGTTAACTAATAATACATATGCATCACCATGGGTCTAATTTGATTAGGGGGTCAATATTGATTGTTGTTCTATTTGGAACCAGGAGGCCGGATTTCATGGCCTTTTATAGCTCAAATTCTCTAATTCTATGGAAAGTAACATTTAATTGTTATGAGATGATCAATATGTGTTGCAGATAGAAAAGTTTTTAAAAAAGAAATAATTATTAACATATTAACAGTTATTCCATTGCCAAATATCTTTTGTTTTTAAAACTCATCTCAGATTGCTTTAAAAATCCTCTCTCTAGTCTATTTAGAATGTGCTTTATATATACAGAAATTTATATTGTGAAAATAGAAGTATAGCTAGACAATATCAAAGATTCCATTAATAGGTCCCATGGGAAAATGCTTATCATTCTTGGATTTATTGACACTATTTTCTTCTAGACTTTCAGACCGGTTCACTGATTAGTGCTGCCAGTTGTATTCCTCATCTGTTAAAATGCAGCTGCTCATAAAAATAGAATGACGAGTTAGACTAAAGTAATTATCCAGTTCATTTGGTGTCTGTTCAGAAGGTTACCTTACAACATTAGTCAGGCAAAACTATCACTTATTTCACAAGGATTTTCACAAGTTCTTATTTGTGTATGTAAACTGGCAATGTGTGATTAATTAGTCTGAATTTATTTCTGCCTTCTACTTTAAAGTTCATATTTCCAGTTAATTATTTGATTCTGAATGTAGCTATCAAGTTTGTTTTATAAAAGCCAATAACTCAGAGAAAGTTTTAATTAGTTCTCTAAATGACCTGAAAACCTGCAGCCAGCTGAATGGTTAGGAAAACCCTCAGGTGTTGTCTGGCCTGCTGTGTACTGTTATCACTTGGCTGAGGAAGGGGACAGAGCACTCCAATAGAGAACCCAGATGCCATGAGTCACTCTAAAGTTGAGAAAGTCACACTTCATGTCTTTGCTTACCTTAGCTGGCTTCTTTCCTGTAGCTCGCTATGTCTGGCTCTGATCCTGGTCACATTTGGATCTGAATGGCACAAGGGTATTCACATTGCTACACATCAAAACCAGTAAGTGCTGTGATGCTGTTGAATCAAGCAGTGAGGAGGATGAGGCACAGTTAATTCAAACTTTAAGTAAGTTTGAAGAGGCATTAACTAAGTATTGGTCAAGAGAGTGCAATAAGGCAGCTCTCCTGTGGAAAAAAGAACTGGAGGGGGATATTTTCAAGCTCCATGCAGGGACAGGGAGCAGATTTACAGCCGTAAAGTGCAGAAGTGGATGGAAGGTAATTGACATATTGAGATCTGTGTTCATCAGATCTTTATTTTCTACTTGACCATGAAAGAATAAAAATGAGGATAATACAAATACCAAGCCATTGATGTCAGCGTCTAACCTATGAAATAATGGACAATGCCCTTTTCAAAAGGAATAGTTTTTCATGGGACTAATGAGGCACAGCAGTCCAAGGACAAGGACTTCAAGGCA
This sequence comes from Trichechus manatus latirostris, assembly GCF_000243295.1. Lineage (NCBI taxonomy): Eukaryota > Metazoa > Chordata > Mammalia > Sirenia > Trichechidae > Trichechus > Trichechus manatus. The sequence goes on from NW_004443953.1 coordinate 24,512,077, forward strand.
GAAGGGGACAGGAAAGCTGGTGATAGGGAAACCAAGGTTGAATAAGGACCGTGTTGACATGTAGTGGGATTCTTAACCATTGTCATAAGGCAACATGTGTACAAACTGGTTAATGAGAAACTATTTTATTCTGTAAACCTTCATCTAAAGTGAGAATAGCAGCACAACTGGAAGAATGTAATCAATGTCACTGAATTGTACATGTAAAAGTTTTTGAAATGGTGTATCTTTGGCTATGTATATTTTCACCAAAAAAAAAAAAAGGTCCTGCAAGGCTGAGAAGGGAGCGTGTTGACATGTCGTGGGGTTGTTGACCAATGTCATAAAACAATATGTGTACTGACTGTTTAATGAGAAACTATTTGTTCTGTAAACCTACACCTAAAATACAATAAAAAAAATTAAAAAAAGAAAGGAATAGTTTTTCTAAGACTAAAATATGAAGGAAAACACTGCACAGATGATGAACATCCTTCCAATATTAAAAATGTATATGAAACCTACCTGTGACAATATTTGGTCAAAACAAAACAAGTAGAGAGTGAAGATGAGGAAAATACGTCATTAGGCGTATTGTCTAGGTACTCTGATAATAATGTACTTAAGAAAACTTCTCAGACTTCTGATTTACATTCTTTGTAAGAAAATCAGCACCTTCAGAAGCTGTTTGTTAAAATAGATAAAAATAATTCTGCAGTTTTATCATCACCTCCTAGATCTTATCTGTAAATCTCATGACACCATTTATTTTTGTTGTTATTGTTTTCCTGACAATGATACTTGTCAGAGCCTGGAATACCTATGTTCTAAATCATAAAACTCAAAGGTAAATTGGACTTCCTATCACTTGCTGAGATCACATTAAATGAGCACCTAATTTAGGTGTTTGTTGCCCTTCGTTTGGTCATCAGTTACAATTGAATAACCTTTTCACCGTCACCAGTGCTATATTCAGAACTAAACAGATTCCCCCCACCCCAAGGTGTGTGCAGCCCAGCTCTTTTTTATTATGTGAAGAATTGCTTCTGTTAAGGTTACTTGACTTGTCCAAATATGAATCTTACCTTGTACAGAATGTTGTAATGGACTTAATTACGCTCTTCCCAGTCAGGCCCTCCTCAGGTTCCTTAGACTGTGGGTGATATTCATTAATGAGTTGCTATCCAGTTGTGCAGGTTTCCTTCTTACTTGTAAGAAGTTGACATTATTATTACTTTTTCATTTAAAAGTGAATGAGTACATAAGGCTGGTTGATGCATCATTCATAGCAATATGCAAATCAACAGTAAAAGCAGCAGGTAGAAATGTCTCTCTCGCAAATCAGTATCTCTGAAACATATGAAGTTCTACTGAAACTGTGTCTAAGTTATAGCAGAAAAAAAACTAATTGATTTCATGAAATGTTTTCTGTTTTTTGTCTAATGACCTCCTAATAGGATTTTTCTTTTGACAAACTTTTTAAAACTAATATTTATGGAGGTGTATAACCATAGTCTAAGTTTTTATTTTTATTTTTTTAGATAATTTCTGATTCACATGCAGATATAAGAAATAATAAAAGCAGATCCATGTACCTTTTATCCAGTTTCCCCCAATAGTAACTTCTTAAAAAACTGTTGTACAACATCACAACCAAGATACCGACATTGATACAGTTAGGATATAGAATGTCTCTATCATCACAAAGAACACTCTTACTGTCCTTCTATATTCATATCCACTTCTCTCCCATCCCCACCCCTTACTTAACACTTCCCAACCACTAATCTGTAAGTATGTTATTTTAAGAATGTTGCATAAATTGAACATACTGTATGTAAACTTTTAGAATTGCCTTTTTTTCATTTAGGAAAATTCACTAGAGATTCATCCAAGTTGTGTGTATCGGTAGTTTTTTCCTTTTTATTGCTGAGTAGTATGTCATGGTATGGATGCACCACCATTTATTTAATCATTCACTCACTGAGAGACATCTAGGTTGTTTCCAGTTTGGGGATGTCGTTGTTGTTGTTAGGTGCCATCGAGTCATTTCAGACTCGTAGCCATCCTATGTACAACAGAATGAAACACTGCCTTGTCCTGTGCCACCCTCATGATTATTGTTATGCTTGAGCCCATTGTTGCAGCCACTGTGTCAATCCATCTCGTTGAGGGTCTTCCTCTTTTTTGCTGACCCTCTAATTTACCAGGCATGATGTTTTTCTCCAGGAACTAATCCCTCCTGATAACATGTCCAAAGTATGTAAGACATAGTCTGACCATCCTTGCTCCTAAGGAGCATTCTGGTTGTACTTCTTCCAAGACAGATTTATTCGTTCTTTTGACACTCCATGGTATATTCAGTATTCTTCGCAAACACCATAATTCAAAGGTGTCAATTCTTCTTCTGTCTTCCGTATTCATTGCCCAGTTTTCACATACTTATGAGACCATTGAAAACACCATGGCTTGTGTAAGGCACACTTTAGTCCTTAAAGTGACATCTTTGCTTTTTAACACTTTAAAGAGATCTTTTGCAAGCAGATTTGCCCAGTGCAATGTGTTGATTGATTTCTTAACTGCTGCTTCCATGGGTGTTGGTTGTAGTTCCAAGTAAAATGAAATCCTTGACAACAACAATCTTTTCTCTGTTTATCGTGATGTAGTTTATTGGTCCAGTTGTGATTATTTTTGTCTTCTTTATGTTGAGATACAATTCATATTCAAGGTTGTAGTCTTTGAACTTCATCAGAAAGTGCTTGAAGTCCTCTTCACTTTGAGTAAGCAAGGTTGTGTTATCTGTATAATGCAGGTTGTTAGTGAGTCTTCCTCAAATCCTGATGCTGCATTCTTCTTCATATAGTCCTGCTTCTTGGATTATTTGCTCAGAATGCAGACTGAATAAATATGGTGAAAGAATACAACCCTGACACATACGTTTCCTGACTTTAAACCATGCAGTATCTCCTTTTTCTGTCTGAATGACTGCCGCTTGATCTATGTGTAGGTTCCTCATGAGCACAATTAAGTGTTCTGGAATTCCCATTCTTCCCAATATTATCCATAATTTGTTATGATCACATAGTTAATTGTCTTTTCATAGTCAATAAAACACAGGTAAACACCTTTCTGGTATTCTCTGTGTTCAGCCAGGATCTATCTGACATCAGCAATGGTATCCCTGGTTCCATGTCGTCTTCTGAATCCAGCTTGAATTTCTGGCAGTTTCCTGTCGATGTTCTGCTGCAGCCACTTTTGAATGATCTTCAGCAAAATTTTACTTGTGTGTAATATAATGATATTGTTTGATAATTTCTGTATTCTGTTGGATCACCTTTCTTTGGGATGAACACAAATATGGATCTCTTCCAGTAGGTTGGCCAGGAAGCTGCCATCCAAATTTCTTGGGATAGAAGAATGAGCACCTCCAGCATTGCATTCATTTGTTGAAACATCTCAATTCGTATTCTGTCAATTCCTGGAGCCTGGTTTTTTGCCAATGCCTTCAGTACAGCTTGGACTTCTTCCTTCAATACCATTGGTTCTTGATCATATGCTACATCCTAAAATGGTTGAATGTCGACCAGTTCCTTTTGGTACAGTGACTCTGTGTATTCCTTCCATCTTCTTTTGATACTTCCTGGGTTGTTTAGTATTTTGCCCATAGAATCCTTCAGTATTGCAACTCAAGGCTTGAATTTTTTCTTCAGCCCTTTCAGCTTGAGAAATGCCTAGTGTGTTTTTCCCTTTTGGTTTTCTAACTCCAGGTCTTTGCACATGTCACTGTAATACTTTACTTTGTGTTCTTGAGCTGCCCTTTGAAGTCTTCTATTCAGCTCTTTTACTTCATCATTTCTTCTTTTTTCTTTAGGTACTCTATGTTTAACAGCAAATTTCAGAGTCTCTTCTGACATCCATTTTGGTCTTTTCTTTCTTTCCTGTCTTTCTAATGACCTTTTACTTTCTTCATGTATGGTGTCCTTGACGTCCTTCCACAACTCCTCTGGTCTTCAGTCATTATTGTTCAACATGTCAAATCTATTCTTGAGATGGTTTCTAAATTCAGTTGGGATATACTCAAGGTCGTATTTTTGTTCCTGTGGACTTGTTCTAATTTTCTTCAGCTTCAACTTGAACTTGCATATGAATGATTGATAGTCTGCAGTTGGCCCCTGGCCTTGTTTTGATAGATTATATTGACCTTTTGTATCTTCTCTTTCCACAGATGTAGTTAGTTTGATTCCTGCGTATTCCATTTGGAGAGGTCCACTTGTATAGTCACCTTTTATGTTGCTGAAAAAAGGTATTTGCAACGAAGAAGTAATTGGTCTTGAAAAATTTTGTCATTCAATCTCTGGCATCATTTCTGTCACCAAACCCATGTTTTCCAACTACTGATCCTTCTTCTTTGATGCCAACTTTTGCATTCTAGTCACCGGTAATTATGAATGCATCTTGATTACGTTTGATCAATTTCAGACAGCAGGAGTTGGTAAAAATCTTCAATTTCTTCATCTTTGGCTTTAGCAATTAGTGCATAAATTTGAATAGTAGTCCTATTAACTAGTCTCCCTTTTAGGCATATGGATATTATCCTATCACTGACAGCATTGTACTTCAGGATATATCTTGAAATGTTCCTTTTGATGATAAATGCAATACCACTCTTCTTCAATTTGTCATTCCCAGCATAGTAGATCATATGATTGTCCAATCCAAAATGGCCAATACCAGTCCATTTCAGCTCACTAATGCCTAGGGTATCGATGTTTATGGGTTCCATTTCATTTTTGATGACTTCCAGTTTTCTTAGATTCATACTTTGTACATTCCAGGTTCCGATTATTAATGGATGTTTGCAGCAGTTTCTTCTCATTTTGAGTCATACCACATTGGCAAATGAAGGTCCTGAAAGCTTGACTCCATCCATGTCATTACGGTCAAATCTACTTTGAGTTGGTGGCAAAGTGGTTAAGAGCTCAGGCTGCTAACTGAAAGGCTGGCAGTTCGAATTTACCGGCCGCTTCTTGGAAACCCTATGGGGCATTTCTACTCTGTCTTATAGTGTCACTATGAGTTGGAATTGACTCAACAGCACACAGCAACAACAAAGCAACTACTACTTTGAGGAGGTAGCTCTTCCCCAGTCGTATTTTGAGTGTCTTCTGACCTTATGGGCTCATCTTCCAGCAATATATCAGACAATGTTCCACTACTATCCATAAGGTTTTCACTAATTTTTTTCAGAAGTAGACCACCAGGTCCTTCTTCCTGGTCTGTCTTAGTCTGGACGGTCAGCTGAAACCTGTCCACCATGGGTACCCTGCTGGTATTTGAATCCTGGTGGCATAGCTTCTAGCATCACAGCAACACATAAGCCCCCACAGTACAACAAACTGACAGATGCATGGAAGAGTTTGGGGCTATTATTTATTTAATCATCATCAGTTTGGGGCTGTTAGGAATAAATCTGCAATAAATATTTGTGTACATGTTTTTGTGTGAACATGAGTCTTCATTTCTCTGAATAAATGCCCAGGAGTGCAATTGCTGGTTTTTATGATAATGCATGTTTAGATTTTTCTTTTTTTTTAATTTAAGGAATCTCCTAAAGTGTTTTCCAGAGGAGCTGTAATATTTTACTTCCCCACCAACATTGTAGGAGTGATCCAGTTTATCTGCATCCATGCCAGCATTTGTTATTGTCACTTTTTTTTTTTTAAGCCATTCTTGTAGCTATATAGTGTAATGTATAGTCTATGTCATTGTGGTTGTAGTTTGCATTTCTTCAATAGGTAATGATAATTAACATCTTTCCATGTGCTAATTTTCCATCTGCATATCTTTTTTGGTTAATGTCTCTTCATGTCTTTTGCTCATGATCTAATCGGGTTGTTTGTTTTTGTATTATTGAGTTTTGAGAGCACAGCCTGGGTTTTAAAATTTTAAATCTATAAATTTAGAGTGAATCTCAGCTTGTGTTTAGAAAAATGAAATGTGTGAGATAAAAACAAGCAAATCAAAAGGGTAAAGATTTACAATAATACTACTGTAAACAAGCCTGGTGTTTGTAGTTTATTTTCTCTCCTCTGTCTTTGTATCTCTCTCTATCATCTTTTATTCTTATTTAGTGTTGCTAGGCATTTATCAATTGTTGTCTTTAGATTTCCTTTATTATACATTTATTTTATATTTAATTGATTTTTTTATCTTATCTTTATTACTCCTTTCTATCTGCTTTCTTTGGGATGAATTTGCTGTAGCTAAAAGAGAAGCCAAGTTAGATATTGATTTTTAACCTTTCTGCCCATACATTTAAAGCTATACATTTCCCTCTAAGCCCTGTATTAGCTACATCCTATAAATTTTGATATGTTGCTTATTATCATTAAGCTTGAAATATTTTCTAATTTCTATCCTGATATCTTTTTTTTTTCAGTAGATTTTCTAGAAACATATTATTTAATTTTCAAGGGGTTTGGACTATATAATTCTTTTTAATTAATATTCAGATCAATTCCACTGTGGTAGGAGAATATACTCTGAAATATTTCATTTTTTGAAATGTGTTGAGATTAGTATACTGACCTAGCATATGATCAATTTAGTTAATTGTGTTAATGAGTCTTTGAAAATAATTATGTCATTGTTGGATGCAATGTTCTAATTATATTCTTATAAATTGCTTTACATGTATATTTATTTTCAAACACCATTCCAAAGGGCAAGACTTCTTGAAAAATGCCATCCATATTTTTGCCCTTTAGCAATGGCAAGGACAAAGGCAAATGACAACAGTATTCATTCAAAAGGTACCTTCTTTTAATGTGAGGTTACCATTAACTCTATTTCTCAGATGAAATTCCTCCCTCTATATCTTATAGTGGAGCCCTGATAGTGCCGTGGTTAAAAGCTTGGTTGCTAACCAAAAGTTCAGCAGTTTGAATCCAACAGCCACTCCTTGGAAACCCTGTGGGGCAGTTCTTCTCTCTCCTATAGCATCACTATGAGTTGGAATTGACTTAATGGCAACTGGTTTGGTTTGGTGTTTTTTTTTTTTTTGATATCCTATAGTATTCTTCTAGCAATTTGATGCAAATACTCACATGATCTGCCTACCAGTATGGGGTTATAGCTTGGACTCCTTTTAGAAAATGCTATTTTCTGAATAAATCAGAAAGTGCCATTTTTAAAAGAATGACAGAAAGAAGGAAAGAAATGAAGGAAGCAAGGAAGAAAGAAAAGGAAAAAAAAAGGAAGGGAGAAAGAAGAAAGAAAGATGAAGAAAGAACATAAAAAATAGTAAAAAAGAGAACTCTGCCTTTCATCTCACTGGCACTATTGATAGTGCATAAATGTAGATGGTGGGGTACAGTGTCAAAGAGAATCAATCTATGTTTACCCTTTGTTTATGCAATTGCCAGAAAAGTGGATATAAACATGTTAACACCTCACTGCAGGAACATGACCTTGCTCATCTCTGCTTGATTGCTGACTAAATTCTAATAGCACATCTGTACTAAGTTAAGAGCTTGCCATCATCCTCTGTGAATGCTCTGCATGTCATAGTGCAACTCATAAGCCTCATGTGATCACTTTTCTGAATGTGTTAAGGATGTTTTTGCCACCGTTTTCTGGGCTTTCTCTTCTTTTCCCTAACTTATTTCCCTTCCTGCCACACTGTTTCCTCACTTATTTGATATTTGCCTCTTGTTACTCAGTGAAATGAAGCATGCTTATGTTTCCCTATGGAAGTGCCTCCCCCCTCTTACAGTCAACTATAATCTATTGCTACACTATATGAATTCCATTATTTTTCCACTGTGTTAACTCCAAGTGCCTTAAGCTGAGTTTTTGTACCATGGGACCAACGAACTAGAGTTTGTGAAAGTGAACTTATCATCAAAGCTGTGTATCTATAATTTAATAGATTGCTTATTCATTCAGGTATCTGTAAGATTTCCCAGGGAATTTCACAAGTTATGCCATTTTAATGAAACCCATCACATCCAATGTTCAAGGGAGAGTAAACTAGATTCCATTTGGAACAATCAGTGCTGACAAACACTGGAAGGATGAGGTACTCTAAAATGGAAAAGAATTCAATGAAAATTTTAAAGACATCAGTTTCTAACTTCCTCATTCTCATATATTTCAACTCTTCCCTTTTTGTGTTTATCAGAGTTTCAGCAACACTTCATGTTCATGTAACTGATGATATTTTAAATTTATTTTGGTATAAAGTTCATTAATAAGCCTCATAATTTAATTGAAGGTAAGATGAATAGTGGTTAATAAAAGCCCTGATGTGAGCCAGAGAATCAATTTCCAGTACTACAGTTTTTCTTTCAAAAAAATTTGTTAGAGGGAGACCACGGAAACTCATAGAATGTTGTAGGAAGTGTTCATATTTTAATTCCTGGTGGTATTGCCTTCCAGGCTCTTAACCATTTATCCCAGACATCACACATTGAAGGGCTTTATGAATTATCATGATTCACAGTCCAAAGGTGCACTCTTTGGATTCTCCATATTAGTTTCATTGACTTTAAAAAATGTCAATAATTAAATCAGGAATCAACCATGACAGCTGCTATTTTCTCCAATGTTAAAGGATGAATACTACATTAGTTAGTGTCATGGATTGAATTGTGCCCCCCAAAAAATGTGTGTAGCAACTTGGCTAGGTCATGATTTCCAGTATTGTATGATTGTGTTATCTGATGGGATTTCCTTATGTGTTGTAAACTCTACCACTATGATGAGATTATATGTGATCTCCTCATGTGTTGTAAATTCTATCACTGTGATGAGTTTATACTGATGAGGTTGACAAGATTATTGTCTTAATGCAATCTCTTTTGAGATATAAAAGAGAGAAGCGAGCAGAGATACATGGGAACCTCATACCACCAAGAAAGCAGTGCTGGGAGCAGAGCACGTCCTTTGGACTTGAGGTTCCTGTGCAGAGAAGCTCCCAGACCAAAGGAAGACTGATGAAATGGACTTTCCTCTAGAGCCAACAGAGAAAGTGTTCCCCTGGAGCTGATGCCCTGAATTTGGACTTGTAGCCTACTGGAGTATGAGAGAATAAATTTCTCTTTGTTAAAACTATCCAATTGTGGTATCTCTGTTAGAGCAGCACTAGTTGACTGAGACAGCTAGGTATGAAGAACAGATATTTAATCCTTTTTATTTTTCCTTAAAACTGTATTCATTAGCAAAATGGCATAGAAAATTCACAATTCAAACCATTGTCACACTAGAATATGCAGAGAATTTGGTTCCATTTGTGCAATAGTGCTAAATTAACTCCAAGGTTAACTACTGTCTTAGAAGTATGTTATGATAATACTCACCTATGCTTTTCTGGCTGTTATCAATATTTTAGCCAAAATATTTTCAGTCCTTCAAAAGAAAGGCTTCTATTTCCTTTCCTTCTTCTTTTCTGTCTCCTCTTTCTTTTTCTGCTTCCCTTTCTTTTTCCCTTTCCTCGGTCACTCTGATTAGATTGATTTTTGTTTATCAGAGTTGGCACTAAGTCACTTCTTATGCTTAACTGGCAGAGATAAAAATTTTAGGCATAATTAACCATTTTCCTTCATGGATGAATTTTTCCAGGGACTCTACTTGTGCACAGCAGCAGAGCAGACTATAGAGGAGCATAGAATTGAGTGAACTGGCTTTGATCCCAACTTTGACATCATATAGTTGAGTAAAAATAGCTAAGTCTATAAAACTTCTTTTCCAGTATTCTAAAGTGGAGACAATCCCTACTTCTTTGGATTGCTGCAAATATCAAAAATAATATTACGTGAAAAATAATTTCATCTTTATTGTAATCATTACTTACAAGTGGTTAAAACTAAGGTTAGGTATCTGGTAGACAGGAAGGGAACAAATAGGATGTTGATTTATTTGATATATTCATGAATTTGTGACCATTCAAAATGGTAGAATAAGAAATCTTCCATATCTATGATTACAAGTTAAATGCTACTGATAAATTATATATATAGAATTTGGAGGTGTCTTATTCCTATGAGAAATTATTAACAGTATCATAATTGAATATGGTAAATTATATCAGTATATGTAAAATTATATATATATACCATATTCAGTTATGATACTGTTAATAATTTCTTGTAGGAAAAAGACACCTTGAAAGTCAAAATTTCTGTAAAGTGGCACTCTGCCTTAAGCTTTGTTTTCTCTGGTGTTGTAGTTTATTTTGGTAAATGTACAGAGATGACTAAAATAAATGTGCCATAAATCTTGTTTGGAAGTAGGGCAAACTATTCTCATTTGAAAGTAAGGCAGGCAGCATTGTCTAGAAGATAAGAATGCAGTATCAGACTGCCACAGCTCCATCACTTACTAGGTATGTGAATCTGACAAGTTATTTAAACTTTATGAGCTCGAGTTTCTGCATCTGTAGAATGGGAATAAAGATAGTAGCTATTTCTTAGAGTTGTTCTGCAGATTCAATGAATTTATAAATGTATAGTACTTGAAACTTTTTGTGTCACATAGCAAATGTTTAATACATATTAGTTACTACCATTTTCATATTTTTCACCTTAGGTTTTCAATGATGCTTCCAAATATACAAGACTCTTTTATTATATTTATACCATCATGCTTCTTCCCTCCCTTAACGTCTTATTTTCCCCTCACCTGCCTCTTTTCACCCTTCCACCACAGAAAAGAGAAATAACATACTAGGTGAACAGCATGATTCTTTAACCATGTGAGGTAGCAAGTGGGGGCTGCACTCCTTAAAGTCTGAATGATGAAAATGAATGGATATGAGCCAGCTTCGGTGTATTTCATTGTTGGTTGTGATGTCAGATATATGTTTATAAGGTCCTTCAATTTGAAATGCCCCCCTAGGTTGAATTAAGGGTTACAGGTGATTCACAGAGTCCTGTATCTTGAAAAGAGACTGGCAGGTGAAGCAGACACCTTACAAATATAGCAACTTCTGAGAAGGTTCTCTGAGTGTTATATAACTGCCTAGATATTCTGGACAAGCACTGTTTGTGAAACATACAGTAACCATTTTAATGATAACACCCATTCCCACTTTGTTGACACTTCTAATATTCCCTCCATTTTCGTATATTTTTTTCTCATAGCGTGCATTACTTTCTAACCTACAGTAAAATTTGCTTAATTTGTTAAATTTCCATCTTTCGCCACTAGAATGTGATTTTTTTAAAGAATAATTGTTTATGTCTATTTTCTTCATTGATGTAGTCCCAGAACCTAAAAAAGTACCTGGCACATAATAGGTTCTCCGTAAGTATGTGTAGAATGAATGAATGATTGTGTAAATGAGTGAGTCTATTGCACAGTACAGCTTTGGTTCTCATCCCACATCAATGTTAATGTTTGACTCGATTTGTTTAAAAAAATTCTACATATATCCAACCATGAAAAACCAAAATAGACTTTGGGGTAGATTTCATAGTGAGATAGAAAGTTTTACATTACACAGTACATAGTAAACCACTTGACAACAATCCTTTCTCAGCTGTCCCACCAATAGTGGACTCCTGTTTTTCTCACGCTTTCACTTCTTGAGCTTGTCCTTTCATGCTCCACCAGTCCTATGACATGCGAACCTACCCCCACAATACAGCCCATGGGAGACTGTAGTCCAATCTTCCACGTAACCCACTTCTTTCATGGCGAGAGGACGGGGCGGATTATCCAATAGGCAAGGTAAACACGGTGATTACCTTGCTTACCAGATCATCTGTACTGAACAATTTCACATAGGTCTCACTACAAAGATGTGGTTAAACCCATGTGAAATTATTCACTATAGATTAGTAACTAAGCACTCACCTTGCTTGCTGAATCATCCAGCTCTGTTAGGGATTCTAAACTTCCGAAGAGGCTTTGATTCCATAGGAAGGTGGTATGGGGTTGGGAGAGAGCCAGATGCCAGCCATACCTAGAAGCAGAATCTTTGATGTGGTGAAAAAAAGTGAAATTTTTCACTACAGATGACATGTTAAGCAAGGTAAGCACCGTGCTTACCTTGCCTATTGAGTAATCTAACCTGAGAGGAAATACCACGTTATTTGTCCTTTCCCAGCACATAGTGAATTCTTCTGAAAAATTTTTCTGCATCTTTAGATCATAAGTATGAAGCCTTTATTCCTAATCATATACTGACAATGAATTTACTTATCAAGACAAAAATACCTCTAAGACATTAATGACAAAAACTAATTTATCATTCACAAGGAATTTACACGTTCTTGCCTCATCTCATATAAAAGTATTATCCACTTATTCATTACTCAACATTTTCAGTTGTATGTGTAATTGATACCTCAAAAAGCGCACCCAAAACTGGTCCTTAAGCTCCCCCTGAAATTTACTGTATCCACATCATCCTAATCTGAATTAACGCCAAGCTGTTCTTCCAGGTGCTCAGGTCACAAACACTGGAGTCACCCTTGACACCTTTTTTTCTCTCATAGTACACATCCATTCCAAAAGCAAATGCTGCTGACTCTTCAAAATATTTCCAGATTTTAAACATCTGTCATCTCCTCTACCGCTATCACACTGCTAGCCAACACCTCGTTGTAAGGGTTATTGCAAAGCACCCCTGTCTTCCTGCTTCAGCCCTTTTCCCAGAAAGACTCAGCTGTAAGATTAATCCTTTTAGAGCTTATGTCATATGATTTGTCTCCTTTGTTCAAAACTTTGAATGATTCCCCATTTTATTCAAAACAAACACCAAAGCCCTTACAATTATCTACAAGGATTACTAAATCAGTCACCTCATTTCAGAACTTGAATCACCTCCTGCTACTAAACTCTTTGCTCTCCTGACTCTTAGCTACATCGAATCTTTCACTATTCTTGGAACTTACCAAACATGCTTTTATCACAGGGCTGTTTCACTATCTTTTCTATTGATGTGGAATGTCTTTCCACCAGATATTTGCAAAAAATTTCTTCTGACTTAACGAGTAGATCTTAAATACCATTTGAACTATGGCTTTTAGATTATATATCCTGTTTATTTGCAAAGTGAATATATATTAGAGAGAGAATGAGAGAAAGAGCCCTGGTGGCGCAGTGGTTAAGTGCTTGGTTGCTAACTGAAAGATTAGTGGTTCAAACCCACCAGCCACGCAGCAGGAGAAAGAAGTAGCAGTCTGCTTCCATAAAGATTAACAAACTAAAAACCAAACCAGTTGCCCCAAGTCAGTTCTGACTCACAGCAACCCTATAGGACAGAATAGAACTGCCTCATAGGGTTTCAAAGGAGGGGCTGATGGATTTGAACTGCTGACCTTTTGGTTAGCAGCCTGAGCTCTTAACCACTGTGCCACCAGGGGTCTCCATAAAAACTACTGCCTCGGAAACCCTATGGGGTAGTTCTACTAGTCCTATAGGGTCACTATGAGTTGGAATTGACTAGATGGCAATGGGTTTTTGGGTATATATGTACACATATATATATGATAAACTTAAAATAATAATATACTTAAATATTGGTTAGGTTAGGTATTGTATTATTGTAGTAAAATTATACTACATTAAGCTGCAAATGATGATGTGAAATAAAATGGTCAAAGAGCCAATACGTATTTATAAAATAAACCAAGTATTAGAGAAATCCATAATGACAGCATTACTAACTGGACCTGTGTTTCTCACATATGAAATAATTTCTGTCTTCCAGCTTCTAAAAATACACACCAGCTCCTCTGGATTGGTTTCCTATTTCTTAATCAATTATTGGACCATTTGCTGCCAAAAAAGTACAACGTTTTTTTGCAGTTATTTGCCAATGACAATCAGTGTTTGGATGTTCATGGTTCACTGATGGTACTATATGAACAGACCTGTGATCTCAGTGTCTGTGAGAGCTGAATGACTGGTAGTGAACTATACTAACACATGGTGCTGGAACAATCTGACATTCTCCAGAAAATGAACTTGAAACATAACTCACACCATATACTGAAATTAAAACTAAAAATGAATTATAAGCCTAAATATGAAACCCAAAAGTATAAAATTTATAGAAGAAAATGTAGGTGAAAAATCTATTTGACCTTGGATGAGGCAAAGGGTTTTAAAGTATAACACTGAGAATGGATTCCTGAAAAAATAATAGATAAATGAGGCTTTATCTTAATACAAAACTTTTGCTCTGTGACAGGCTCTTAAGAGAATGAAGACGTAAGAAAGACTGGGTAAAAACATTTTCAAATGATTTATCTGACATAGGACTTGTATTTAGAATATATTAAAACCCTTAATCAACAATAAGAAAAAAACCACCCAACTTAAAAAAAATGGGGAAAATTTCTGAACTGTCACTTTGCTAAAGAAGATATATGAATGGAAATAAACACGTGAAAAGATGCTCAACATTATTTGTCTTTATGGAGATAAAAATTAAATCCACAATGAGATGTGACTGCAAGCATATTAGAGTGGCAAAAACAAAACAAAAATACAAACTATACCCTGACATTATCAATTGCGGGCAACAGTACCAAGGAATTGGGATTCTCATTCATTGATAGTAGGGATGCAAAATGATACAGCTATTTTGGAAAACAGTTCGGTAGTTCATTATAAAGTTAAGCAAAACTTATCATAATACCCAGCGATCCTATCTCTAGGTAGTAACCTAAATAAAATGAAAACTTATGCTCATAAAAATATCTATACTATGCTCTATACTTATGCTCACAAAAAATGCTATACCATGAATATTTTTAACAATGTTATTCATAATCACTAAAAACCAAAACAACCAAGATGTCCTTTGACAGATGAATCTATAAATGAACTGTGATACATACACACAATGGAAGATTCTTCAGTAATAAAGAGGAACAAACTATCAATACATACAACATGGGTGCATATTAGATGCATTTTGCTAAGTGAAAGAATCCAGATGTAATAGTATAATTCCATTTTATGACATTTTGGAAAAGGTAAATTTGTAAGAATGGGATATACCACTGGTGGAGAGAATGATTTACTACAAAGGAGCAGCAGAGGGGAATTTATGGGGTGATGAAACAGGTCTATGTTACTGTGGTATGGAATACAGAACTTTCTGTATTTGTCAAACCCCATAGAACTATACACCAATAAGAGTGAATTTTAATGTATGCAACTTTTAAAAAATCAACCAGGATATCGGGGAAACCAAAGATAGAATGCAGATTATGGTGATGTAATGTACCATTACAGATAAATAAAATTAACACACTGAAAGAGGTAGGAAAACGGTGTCTTCACTGAATGTTGTAAGGCTAACAACAAAAAGAATAGTATACAAATACGGAACTATAGTTGGTAAATTTGTTTCTCGAAGAGGTGTCTGTTATTGATTCTGAAACTACTTTATGTGTATACTAAATAAATAAATAGTTGTATATAATGAGAGCCAGGGTTTCCCACTGTTGAAGAAATAAGTTACAAGTAAACAAAGAAGGGATACCAGAATGAAATCTGTCGTGCTGCAACAGAGTTGGTGGCATCAGTATGAATTCAGGTATCAGTATATCAGTATGAACTCGTATATGTATCACTCACATATGGAAATATATATACATCTTGTGTAGGAATGGTTTATATATATACATATATTCCCTAGCTCTGTTCACTAAAAGGGTCTAGAAGCAGTGATGCTCCAGTAGCAATGAATACACCTAATGTCCAGATCTTGGTTTCTCAATACTATTCTCCAGTTAATGGGACCAAGGCTCTTGGAGAAATGGTTGATTTCAGGGATGGTGTAGGCAAATTACAAGATGATCCTGGAGGATCTTGTAATACTAGAAAGTAAGGAATTGCTCAAAACGCAGAAACATGAGCGCATGTCAAAGGGATAGAGGCGTGAACCTGAAAGAGCTCCCAATTGCCGAAGTTGAAATAATTTGAACAACTAAATAAATAACTACAGTGTTAAATTACAACCAAGATGATAAAATGAATATCCTTAAGTCCATAATGATATAAATAAATATTGAATAAATGTATAAATACATTGAGGAGAAGGATTAACTCTTCCCCACTTAATAAATGAAGAAGGGATGAGGGAAATAGAAAGAACATCATAGTAATCATTGCTGAAGGCAATATCCACGGATGAATGATAAAATCAGTGCACAAAAGTTTAAGGAGAAATAGAATATTTGCTCAGCCTCAAGGTATCTCCACCAATTATTTATCAATTATAAAGGAATAAAATTATCTTTACAGTATAAAAAGCAGGAAGTTATCACCTTAAGCTAGTGATCAAGACTGCATCCCAGTAATGACACATAATGTTATGTACCCCTGATATAACACACTGAGAATGTTACATGAACTCTGGTATGCCTACCCAAAAATACATAACTTCAATCTCATCATGAGAAAGCATAAGACAAACCCAGATTGAGGAATATTCTGGAAAATACCTGACCATTAATCTTTAAAAGTGTCAAGAACATGAAAGACAAAGAAATACTTAGAGACTGTGAAAGATTGAAGGAGACTAAGGAGCCGTGACAACTAATTGCAACGACATTCAAGGTTAGATCCTGGAACAGAAAAAAGGCATTGGTGAAAAAACTTATAAAATATGGATAAAGTCTGTAATAGTTAATAAAAACTCCAAAAAAACTAAACTCACCATAGAGTCGATTCTTTAGAACAGTAGAATTGCCCCATAAGGTTTCCAAGGGGTTGCTGGTGGATTCAAACTATCAACGCTTTGGTTAGCAGCCCTAGTGCTTAACTACTGCACCATCAGGGCTCATAATAGTTAATAGGATGGTACTAAATGTTAAGTTCTTTGTTTTGATAGTTACACAATGGTTATCTAAGATACGAACAATAGGGGAAGCTGGGTGACGGTTATGGGAACTCTCTATGCCATCTTTGCAACTCTTCTCTAAATCTAAAATTATTCAAAAATAAAAAAAGTTGCTATGAAAAGGCTTGCTTAGATCCTATAACTTTCTGTGTCTTCAAGATTTTGTGGCATGTTCAAGAAGTAGAGGCTTATTCAGATGACAAAGGTCCTTACCTGTAGATGAGAGGACAAGTTATTCTCAAGTTGACTTTTCTTTGTCTCTTCCTTTCTTGTATTTCTCCTTTTTTTCTCATCAATTTTCTAACCCCAAATTCCAGTTGGAGGTAAATCATGTGTCTTTATTTATCTTTTTGTTATTATCATAATCATTATATTTTTAGTGATATACATGGAAGCTAGAGCACTTGATGGATGCCTTCGTAGTCACTTTTTTAACCAATGTGACATAGAGTACTAAAAGGAAAAGAAACAGACAGCTACATTTACACATTTTCTACTTTTCAATGTAATTAAATAGATTGGATTGATAATACTATGTGCTGAATTTAGGCCATGCTTTGAATTAGTTTGCGTATCTGTAAAATTAAAGGATTGGATTAGATAAATGCTATGGTCCTTTCAGTCTTTAATCGGCTATAAAACATTACATATGAATGCATTGGAAGAGGATACACTGATTTATTTTGTTTAATTTATTTAGATTCAGGACCTCTTGAACTTGGCTTATAAATTTTGAATATTTGAAAATTATTCTGAGTCAAGAGCTTTGGAGATATCTTCATCAGATTGTTGAACCTATTATTCTTAGCTTTCCTGCTTAGATTATGAGCCCCATGGGTCTAAACATATTTTATTTATCATCAATGATGACACTACCATTTTCAAACAATTCTGTTCCAATGTATCTATTTCAGAGACATATTCTGGAGCCAGCCTGTCTTTGGCTTGCTGTTTTATATACCATCTGGAAGCTTCAGCTGGTACAGAAATTTAACCCTCGCTATTTAAAAATAATTGCCCATGCAAGCTATACAACTACCACCAATATCAAGAAAATATCTTTATCATACGTTCTCCTCCAAGAAGGAGAAGAAATAGAATGGATACTTTTAGACAGCCCTATGGTTCCTTCATCCAAAGCATTCTTGTAGGGGAAAACAGATTTATATTTTTAACAGAAATGGATAATTGGTTTTTGAATAGTTCCTGTAATGTCTCAGCTTAAGAGTTCATTTTAAATGTGGAAAAATAGTTAGCAACAACAAAAATAGTAAACAGTTTTGCCTTTTTTTTTTTTCCTTGACTTGGTCAGAAGAGGAGCATAAAAAGAACAAAAGGAAAGGAAACAGATATTATATGTAAACCCATGATTAAAACACATGTATTGAGTAAAGTGATTAGAGGTTCTTTAGTCAGTGCCTAAACTGGCATTCAGATACTGTTCTGTACCAATGGTGTAATCTTGGACAATTGCTTAGTATCTGTGCGGTACTGACTTCCTCATCTGTAAAGTAGGGAAAGTAAAATACTTAGTTCAAGGGGCTCTTGTAAGAATTAAGTGAATTCTTTAACTTCAAAGCCTGCCACATACCAAACAAAAAAAAACAAAAAACCTAAACCTGTGGCTGTTGAGTCGATTCCAACTCATACTGTGACCCTACAGGACAGAGTAGAACTGCTCCATAGGGTTTCCAAGGAGCGCCTGGTGGATTAGAACTTCCAGCCTTTTGGTTAGCAGCCAAACTCTTAACCATAGGAAGTGAAATGTAGTTGGTATGCTGATACTGATGATGAATAATGAGAATACAACAAAGCCATCTATTTATATTTTGCCTTTGAGGTAGTTACTGTGGAATCCTATTGCTTTGTCCCCCTATTCACAATTTGAATAATGACTATTAAAACTAATTTAACCTGTCTGTTTAAGGAAAAGTATTGAAACAACTAAACTTATACTTTTAAGAGGCAATGATAAAGGGACAAAAAAGAGACACAAGACTCCCACATTCTTCTCTCTCTCTCTCATCCATATATGTATATTACTTTGTCTCTGTTGTTGTTGTTGGAGTCCTGGTGCCCCAGTGGTTAAGTGCTCAGGCTGCTAACGAAGAGGTCAGCAGTTCAAATACACCAGCCCTTCCTTGGAAACCCTATTCAACAGTTCTACTCTGTCCTGTAGGGTCACTATGAGTCAGAATCGACTCCTTGGCAATTTTTTTTTTTTTTTTTTTAAATTTGTTGTTATTAAGTGCGTTCGAGTCAGTTTCCACTCATAGTGACCGTATGAACAGCAGAATGAAAGACTGTCTGGTCCTGCTCCATCCTCACAATCATTATCCTTGAAACCATTGTTGCAGCCACTTTGTCAGTCCATCTCCTTGAGGGTCTTCCTCTTTTTTGCTGACCCTGTACTTTACCAAGCATGATGTCCTTCTCTAGGGACTAGTCCCTCCTTATAATGTGTCCAAAGTATGTAAAAGGTAGTCTCGCCATCCTTGCGTCTAAGGAGCATTCTTGCTGTACTTCTAAGAGATTTGTTCATTCTTCTGGCAGTCCATGGTATATTCAATATTCTTCACTAATAGCATAATTCAAAGGCATCAATTCTTTGTCGGTCTTCCTTACTCATGGTCCAGCATTCAAATGCGTATGAGGAGAATGAAAATACCATGGTTTGTTCAGGTGCACCTTAGTCCTCAAAGTGACATCTTTGCTTTTCAACAGTTTGAAGAGATCTTCTGCAGCAGATCTGCCCAATGTAATACGTCGCTTGATTTCATGACTGCAGCTTCCATGGCAGTTGATTGTGGATCCAAGTAAAATGAAATCCTTGGCAACTTCAATATTTTCTCATTTATCATGGTGTTGCTTATTGGTCCAGTTATGGGGATTTTGTTTTCTTTATGTTAAGGTGAACCCATACTGAAGGCTGCAGTCTTTGATCTTCATTAGTAAGTGCTTCAAGTCCTCTTCACTTTCAGCAAGCAAGGTTGGGTCATCTGCATATCACAGGTTGTTAATGAGTCTTCCTCCAATCCTGATGCCACTTTCTTTTCATATAGTCCAGCTTCTCGGATTATTTGCTCAGCATACAGATTGAAGAAGTATCGTGAAAGGATAGAACGCTGACGTACACCTTTTCTGACTTTAAACCAGGTAGTATCCCCTTGCTCTGTTTGAACGACGCCTCTTGGTCTAAGTACAGGTTTCCACAGGAGCACAATTAAGTGTTCTGAAATTCCCATTCTTCCCAATGCTATCCATAATTTGGTATGAACCACACAATCAAATGCCTTTACATAGTCAATAAAACACAGGTAAATGTCTTTCTGTTATTCTCTGTTTTCAGCCAAGATCTATCTGACATCAGCAGTGATATTCCTCCTTCCATGTCTTCTTCTGAATCCAGCTTGAATTTCTTGCAGTTCCCTGTCTATGTACGGCTACAACCATTTTTGAATTTCCTTCAGCAAAATTTTACTTGCATGTGATATTAATGATATTGTTCAATAATTTCCTTATTCTATTGGATCATCTTTCTTTGGAAGGGGCACAAATATGGACCTCTTCCAGTTGGTTGGCCAGGAAGCTGTCTTCCAAATTTCTTGTCATGGACAAGTGAGCACCTCCAGTGCTGCATCTGTTTGTTGAAACATTTCAATTAGCATTCTGTCAATTCCTGGAGCCTTGTTTTCAGCCATTCCCTTCAGTGCAGTTTGGACTTTTTTCTTTTAATATCGTTGGTTCTTGATCATACGCTACCTCCTGAAATGGTTGAACACTGGTCAATTCTTTTTGGTAACATGACTCTGTTTATTCCTTCCATTTTCTTTTGATGCTTCTTATATCATTCAGTATTTTCCCTGTATAACCCTTCAATATTGCAACTTAAGTCTTGAATTTTTTGTTTAGTTATTTCAGCTTCAGAAATGCCAAGCGTGTTCTGTCCTTTTATTTTTCTAACTCCAGGTCTTTGTGTATTTCGTTGTAATACTTTACTTTGTCTGCTTGAGCCCCCTTTTGAAATCTTCTGTTCAGCTTGTTTATATCATCACTTCTTCCATTCGCTTTACTACTCTATGTTCAAGAGCAATTTTCAAAGTCTCTCCTGACATCCATTTTGGTTTTTTCTTTCTTTCCTGTCTTTTTAATGACCTTTTGCCTTCTTCAGGTATGATGTCTTTGATGTCACTCTACAGTTCATTGGGCCTTCCGTCATTAGTGTTCAATGTGTCAAATCTATTCTTGAGATGGTCTCTAAATTCAGTTGGGATATACTCAAGGTCATATTTTGGCTCTCGTGGAATTTGTCTAATTTTCTTCAGCTTCAACTTGAACTTGCATATGAGCAATAAGATGGTCTGTTCTGCAGTCGGCCTGTGGCCTTGTTCTGACTGATGATATTGAGCTTTTCCATCATCTTTTTCCACAGGTGTAGTCAGTTTGATACCTGTGTATTCCATCTGGTGAGGTACGCCTTTAGAGTTGCCATTTACATTGTTGAGAAAAGTTATTTCCAATGAAGAAGTCATTGGTTTTGCAAAATTCTATCATGGGATCTCCAGCATCGTTTCTGTCATCGAGGCAATATTTTCCAACTACTGATACTTCTTTGTTGCCAACTTTTGCTTTCCAATCACCAGTAATTATCAATGCATCTTGGTTGCAAGTTTTATCAATTTCAGACTGCAAAATTTGGTAAAAATCTTTAAAAAAAAGTAGTTATGCTATTTACAATAGGTATTGAAATTAATGAATAGTAAATGAAAATGGAGACATAGTTGGAATTCCATAAAGCAACCATTTTATCAGAGCTCATGAAATAATAAATGTGAGTGCATTCAACATATCTTCCATTGGGAACATTTTACAAAAGGCAGTACTCTCAGTTTATTTCAAAATTTGGGTCTACCATTTCCCTAAAGAGTGTATTTAAATATATGTATGTTTTATAAACTATCCTTAGTAAAGTCTAGTTTTTTTTTTTTTTTTAATCCTTAAACTAATCAAGGCTTTAGTACATAAAGAGTTTCCATTTTGAGGTTAAAACTAATATTTCACCAACAGAAATTTTGTGTGTGTTTCTGAGATTTCACTGTGAAAGAAGATAAATTTATCAACTTTGGCTGTTAAGAGATGGAGAATTTTCAAAATTATAGTTTACTCAAATTGTATCTCCCAAAACTCCAAATACCAAATAAGTTAGCTTATACATTGTTTCTGAAAGCTAGTGATCCAATAAACTGAGGGTATACACTTCCTAATTTCTTGGTACATCTATGTCTGTTCATAGCTCACTGGCTGAGGACAGCCCTCAAGAGTACATATGGCACTTTATAAACACTGGCTACCTCTGTACCAGAGGCTCAACTTCTAAATTATGCACTTCATTGTTTGGATTGTTAGAATTGTGCTTCACTCTGGTTTGCTTTTCAGTCATATTGATAGTCCTACTTTTGCATTTCAGATTTGATTCAGTCTCCATGGGCTTATTGTTTGTGATATAAAGAAGGAAACTCCCATGCTCATAAACTTCAGGGATCAATCTGGAGCATTTGAAATGTTTGCTTAAACCTTACTTGCAAGCTTAATCAGGCTTTTAGCTGATTGCTACACCATTTGATGTTTGCTTTTTGCAGTTCTAGAGGGTACTGTAATAAAGCACTCTATGAATTGCAGTTGAAATGTACATTATTATCCAGGGGTCTTATTTTGTTTTGTCATATTCTCATATCTTCATTAGAGCACTGTATGAAGGATTTAAGGCATTTCTGTTCCAGTCGCCACGAAGTTAAGAAAACTACGGACCTCCAAGATTTTCTGAAGGAATTCATTAGAAGTGTGTGAGTGAGTTGGAATCGACTTGATGGCAATGGGTTTTTTTCGGGGGCTGAGGATTGTGGCTTAAGTTTTTGTTTTATAACTTCACTTAAGCCATAACTTTAAAATCCTTTAACAATCATTTTGAAGTAGTTGCTTATATGTCTATGAAAAAGAGTCAAAACATAAGGACAAAAAACAAACAAACAAACAAAAAAAACCCACAAGTGTCTCTCAATATATGTGATAATTATAAAGCAGAAAAGTACTCTTAAAATCTCATTTAAAAAATCAGATTTGTATTCTCAGTCTCCATTGTGTTATAGTGAGCCAGACAACAAATCCAGGAGTATATTATATAACTGCTTGAACTAATCAATTCATACATGTGAGTTAAAATTGATTAATAAAATAATTTCTAGTATCAACTAAAAATAAAGTGATTTAGTTTCCAATATTATATATAGACATGTCCAAAGTATACACAAGAGTATTGTTATATAATTACATTTTAGTATAAGTAGCCCCCTTACTCGAGGTTTTGCTTTCCATGGTCTCAGTTACCCATGGTCAAGCACCATCCAAAAATGTTAAATGAGTAGCATGATGAAATGTCATGCCTTCCCGCTTTGTCCAGCCCCAGGACCACATTCACATAACTTTTATTACAGTATATTGTCATAATTGTTCTATTTTATTATTAGTTATTGTTATTAATCTCTTACTGTGCCTAATTTATTAATTAAACTTAATCATAGGTAAGTATGTATAGGACAAAACATAGTATGTATAGAGTTCGGTACTATCCTCGGTTTCAGGCATCCACGTATCCCCCATGGATAAGGGGAGACTATGGCATATTTTTCTTTTTCTCACTAGATGGTAATCTCAATGAGGGCAGGGGTTTTTGTCTTAATGTATTTAGTGCTATATTCAGAGTATCCAGAACAATTCTAGTTCATCATAAATGCTCAATAACTACTAGTTTTATGAGTGAATGATCTAGTATTTAAAATCCCTGAAGATTTGTTCTTGCTGTAAATCCAAGGTCTACTATGGCATCTGGTCACTGAAGGTTCTCAGTAAATGGTGGCCACCTTGGTGTCTCCCCACTTGGGTATCCATGCACAGACAGACCTCTGAGTTGCACAGCTGGTTAATTCTTAGTAGCTTTACCAGATTTACAGAATTCATATGTATTTTTTTTTAATATTTTATTCTACTTCAGGTGAAGGCTTACAGAACAAATAGTTTATCATGAAACAGTAGTACACATGTTATTTCATGACATTGGTTAACAACCCCACAACATATTAACCCT
>NW_004443953.1:24544758-24623269 GCF_000243295.1 Trichechus manatus latirostris
TTGTTGTATTCTCTGTTCGGCTTAGTTTTTCGGATCTTTGCTGTGGAGGGACGGCATGGTGCTTCTGCCTAGAGCACCATTTTGCCGGAACTCTCATAAGTATTTTTTAAGAAATACATTTTATTTCCAGAATGATGTTACATCTAACAGATAAAATAAGTTACTGTGACAAGACTATGCTCAGGTTTACTGAAGAATCAAGTAAAACATTATTCATCAATTCTCAGGTAGTTTTTTACTAACAGTACAGATTGTTTAAGGTAGCAGAAAAATCATTCTATCAGAGTTTGCATTCCAGGCAAGTGATATAATTTTGTTGTTAACAAAACTTTCTTCTAGGAGGTGTGTTAAAAGTCCCTCACTTTAATAGTTCTTCCAGAGTACAGATTTTATTTCAGGATGCCAAAAATAAATTTTACAATGATAAAATAATTAACATACTGGTGTTTAAGTAAACGTATTATTGCCTACATACTATTAATTTTAAAATTATCATTCCTGCGTTTGAGTACATGCATAGAGAAAATATACCCAATGATAAGATATACTATGAGTCCTCAAATAATGTTTTTTTCTCTCTGAAAAATATTATAAAATATTTGACTTCATTATCTATACTTATTCTTCTTATACCAGACTGACATCTTTTTTTAGATACACTGAAAGTCCTTGCTATGTGAATGCTACCCCATTGTATCTCTCCATATATAATTATTGTTTTCATTTTTATTTTTCTGTCTCCACAGAATTTCACAAATCCATATTCATGCTCTTCTTCCTTTGACTATTTTAATAACCTCTTGGCTGATGTCCATTTTCAGTCTCTCTATCTCTATCCTCATCTCTCAGCTGGACCCTCATGCTTCAACACCCCATGTTTCCATTCTTCCTCCGTGTCATGGATTGAATTATGTCCCCCAAAAAATGTGTGCATCAGTTTGGCTGGGCCGTGATTCCTGGTATTGTGTGTTTTTCCTATATGTTGTAAATCCTGCCTCTATGATGTTAATGAGGGAGGATGGGTGGCAGTTGTGTTAGTAAGGCAGGACACAATCTACAAGATTGGATTGTGTCCTGAGGCAGTCTCTTGAGATATAAAAGAAAGAAGTAAGCAGAGAGACAGGGGGACCTCATACCACCAAGAAAGCAGTGACAGGAGCTGAGCATGTCCTTTGGACCTGGGGGACCATTGATGAGAAGGCAGACAGAAAAAGCCTTCCCCTGGAGCTGACACCCTGAATTTGGAGTTTCAGCCTACTTTACTGTAAGGAAATAAACTTCTCTTTGTTAAAGTCATCCACTTGTGGTATTTCTGTTATAGCAGCACTAGATGACTAAGACACTCCGTGTTAATATTGTTCACACTTAACCAGAATTATCTTTTTTAAAAAAATAAATGACATCTTGTCAGTTCCTAGCATATATCCTTCTGGTGAATTCCGTTTGAATTGAGAATGAAATCCAGACTCTTCGGCACGGCCAGGGTGGTCAGGTAGATGAGGCCCCTACTTTCACAAGTTATGCCACTCTCCCTATCATTCACTATATCCCAGCCACACACTCCCTTTTTTTTCACTTCTTTCCTGCATCGAGAGTTTTCACATTATGTCTCCTCTCTCCTGAAGTGTTCTTGCCCAAATCTTCACCTGGAAACTCCTTCTCAGCCTTCTTAACTATGACTTCCTCAGAGAGGTTTTCTCTGGTCCCTGCTACCTTGTTCCCCATGCACTAAATTAACCAGTTGCCATCGAGTTGATTCTGATTTGTGGCAAACCCATGTGTATCAGAGTAGAACTGTGTTCCATAGGTTTTCAATCGCTGTGATCTTTTAGAAGTAGATTGCCAGGCCTTTCCTCCAAGGAACTTCTAGGTGGATTAGAACTACTAACCTTTAGATTAGTAGCCTAGCACTTACACATATACACTTCCCGTGGACTCCACCCACTAAAAGAGGACCCACTATCATCCTCTTTTGGAGCCCTGGTGGCAAGGTGGTGAAGAGCTCGGCTGCTAACCAAAAGGTAGGTAGTTGGAATCCACCAGCCACTCCTTGGAAACCCTATGGGCAGTTCTACTCTGTCCCATAGGGTAGCTATGAGATGGAATTGACTCGACTGTAATGGGTTGTTTTTTTCTTTTTGTTCTTTTAGGGAGCGCTGGTGGCAATGTTGTTAAACACTCGGCAGCTAATCAAAAGGTCAGCTGTTTTAATCTACCAGCCACTCTGTGGGAGAAATGACCTGACAGTCTGTTTCCATAAAGTTTACAGCCTTGGAAACCCTATAGTGAAGTTCTAGTCTGTCCTGTAAGGTTGCTATAGGGTGGCTGTTGTGCCTTGGATGCCCTCTTGCAAGCTTTTAAGACCACAGGTACTATGCAATGAACTCGGAGGTAGAACAGAAGCACTAAACATGTTATTAGGCCAATTAATTGGGCTGTCCCTTGAAGCCATGACCCTAAAACTCCAAACCAAGAAACCAAATCCCATGAGGTGTTTGGTTGTATACAAGCAGCCTCAGCAGCTACTCTTTTTTTTTTTTCATTTCTGCATATGTATCTATCATTACAACTTTAGCCAATTTGATTTTTTACAGGTGTACAACTCACTGACAGTGATTACAATAATTGGCTGTGCAACCTTACCCTTAATCAATGCAATATTTCAATCACCATTAACCCCCCTTTCCCCTCCCTTCTGCCTCTGGTGACCACTAATAAACTTTGTTCTCTAAACATTTGCCTTTCTTGTCTTTTTATATAAGTGAGGTCAAACAATATTTGCCCTTCTGTGATTGACTGATTTCACTCAGCATAATGTCTTCCAGCTCCGTCCATATTGTAGCATGTATCAAGATTTCATTTCTCCTACTGGCTGACTAGGATTCCACTGTATGCACATACCACATTTTGTTTATCCATTCATCTGTTGATGGTCATTTAGGTTATTTCCACCTTTTGGTTGTTGTGAATTGTGCTGTAATGAACATTGGTATACAAAAGAATGTATTTTTTATGCTGCCAATCTCTCAACCTTCCTCGTCCTACTATATTTCTTCTCTTAGATAATAGCTTGAGCATATATTTGCTCCCCCAAACTGGGAACACAAGTATTCTCTCTTTCCCTCTCACAAATTTTCACACACAGCTTATTACCACGTTCTGTAAATGCCTTTTTTTAAAAAAATATCTGTCCTCTCAGTTCCATTCCTCCCATCATTGTCTTTATTCAGATTCTCCTTTTTCTCCCATGGATGTGGTAAATGGTCTGCTAACTTTTTCCTGACCCCAGCTTATGCTCCATATTCCCAGGGTCATCTTTTTAACATACTAATCTGATGATGTCTCTCAGGAATAGTCCATTACACTAGTGGCACCAATGAACGACACCTTCCAGTATTCTCCTCTTTACACTATCTCCTCCCCTTGACTTGCTTCAATCAAAAGAGTATAGTGGAAGTGAAGCTGAACCTGTTCTGGGCCTAAACTGTAAGAATTCCAGCAGCTTCCACTTTTGTGCTTTTGGGACCCTGTGCTACTATGTATGTCCATCATGCAGAGGAAACCACGTGGAGAGACCATATGGAGAAGGAGAGACCTGGAGACTACATGAGGAGAAAAACAAGAGAGGGACAAACAGACAGAGAGAGACTAAGCCCTACTAGGTTCCCCTGAGCCCAGCCCCCAGCTAAACTAATAGCGGAATGAAACCACATAAGTCACATCAGCAAGACCAGTAGAGGAGCTGTCAGGCTGAGTTCATTCTTGACTGCAGAATTATAAGCAAGTAAAATGATTGTTGTTTTAAGCCTCTAAGCTTGTTTTGTTTTGTTTTGCTTTTAACAGCACTAGAGAATTGAAGCATAATTTGTAACTACCTTCAAAAAATCAAAAACACATGGTTTCCTCTGTGATATTGGCTTTGAGGTCAGGCCTCAAGAAAACTCTAGTGGAGAGTAGAAGATCAGAGAGGAAATGGGTCTCAGAGCCTGGTGAGAAGAGGACTCAAGACATGCCCTGGCAAAAAGTTAGTGAATCTGTTGCACATGGTAACATGGGACAGGGAAAGGGTACCAAAGATATGTGTGGCTCAGGTTAAGAAGCTTTTCAGGAAGAGTGAGAAAGTGCCAATTTGCTTCTCTTGTTTGCCTGTGCTGAAGTATGAGAGGATTGAGATGATCTTAAGGAGAAACTGTTCCATTTTCAAGCGGAATTTACAGGGTATCAAACCAAAAAACCAAACCCATTGCCGCTGAGTTGATTCTGGCTCATGGTGACCCTATAGGACAGAACAGAACTGCCCCATATGGTTTCCAAAGAGCAACTGGTAGATTCAAACTGCCGGCCTTTGGGTTAGCAGTTGAACTCTTAACCACTGCGCCACCAGGGCCCCTTACAGGGTA
Source organism: Trichechus manatus latirostris (assembly GCF_000243295.1). Lineage (NCBI taxonomy): Eukaryota > Metazoa > Chordata > Mammalia > Sirenia > Trichechidae > Trichechus > Trichechus manatus. The sequence continues at coordinate 24,549,159 of NW_004443953.1, forward strand.
TATAAATGAGTAAAAGGAGCCCTGGTGAGGCAGTGATTAAATACTTGGCTGCTAACTGAAAGGTTGGCTGCTTGAACCCTCTGGCTGCTCCATGGGAGAAAGATGTGGCAGTCTGCTTCCATAAAGATTTATAGCCTTGGAAACCCTGTAAGGCAATTCTACTCTGCCCTATGGGTCACTATGAATCGGAATTGACTGGACAGCAGTGGGTTTGGTTTTTGGCTTTTGGTTTTGGTTACAAACGAGTAAAAAGAGTCCTGGTGATGCAATGGTTAATCACCTGACTGCTAACCGAAAAGCCAGCTGTTAGAACCCACCAGCTGCAATGTGGGAGAAAATATCTGGTAATCTGCTCCCATAAAGATTAATCAAAACCAAAAAAAAACAAACCCATTGTTGTCGAGTAGATTCAGACTCATAGGGAACCTACAGGACAGAGTGGAACTGCCCCATAGGGTTTCCAAGGAGCAGCTGGTGGATTTGAACTGCCGACCTTTTGTTTAGCAGCTGAGCTCTTAACCACCACGCCACCAGAGCTGGGGAAACCCTATTGGGCTGTTCTACTTTGTCAAAGAGAGTCACTATGAGTCAGAAAGAAATATGCAAAGACCTGGATTTAGAAAACTAAAAGGGAAGAACATGCTAGGCATATCTCAAGCTGAAAGAACTGAAGAAAAAATTCAAGCCTCAAGTTGTAATTTTGAGGGATTCTATGGACAAAACGGAGCCCTGGTGGTTCAGCGGTTAAGTGGCAATGGATTTTTGGTTTGGTATGCCACCCTTTACTCTCCATCACCCCAAAAGGAGCACTTTTATTTCTGTCTAACAAGTCTCCTATAATGGACTGCATTGTATTGACAATAACTGAACTGAACCTAAAGTGTGAACTGAAAAGAATGATGCAGCAGCATAGTGCTGACTTCCTAGATGAAGCTTTGAGTTTCTTGCAATAATACAGCCCAAGTGTTTTCTTTGAATCTCTCTCTTTGAAAGATCAGGCTGAGACAATAACACAGGCAAAAGTGTTAGGCTTTTAAGTCAGATAGAGCCTAAATTTAAATGTAGGCTCCATTACTTTATTGCTGTGTAACACTGAGCAAGTTATTTAGCCCTAAACTAAAGATTGCTTATCTATAATATGAGCATATGACCTGGACGTGCTCTCAAAGAATTGTGAGGATCCAAGGAGATAATATGAAATGTTATAAAATGAGGTAAAATAAAATAATGTGAAAACATAAAGCATAATGACTGTTTGGCTAATAGAAATAAAACCAAGCCAAACCCACTGCCGTTGAGTCTATTACGACTCATAGCGATCCCATAGGGTTTCTACGGCTGTACATCTCTACAGAAGCAGATTGTCACATCTTTCTCATAGAAGTACTACACAAATGCTATTGTTATGTCATTCATTATGTTACATCATTCATTATTTTAAAACTGTTTTATCACGTGAGTTTTTTTTCCAATTCATATCTACGAAGGAAAGAAAGTAAGATCACATAACTAAATGTGGCCCACACATGGAAAAGCTTGGCATTTTTAAAAATGATTTTATTAATTAATATTTCTATAAATTCACTTTCATAGTATTTTGCAAAAAGGACCAGTCAACAATGAATGTAGAGGATGAAATATGAAAAACAAACTGGTCCTTTACCGTAGATACAGAGCAGTAATCAGTTGCCATCCAGTCTCCCTCAACTCATGACCATCCTGTGTGTGTGTCAGAGTAGAACTGTGCCCCAAAGGGTTTTTAATAGCTGATTTTTTCAGAAGTAGATGTCCAGGCATTTCTTCCAAGGTGCCTCTGGCTGGACTGTAACCTCCAACCTTTCAGCTGGCAACTAAGCACATTTGTACTGCCCAAGGACACTATTCCTACCTAAAGTAATGCTTCCTTAACTTTAATCTGCATACAAAACACCTGGGCTGGGGTGAGGCCTGAGATTCTGCTTTTCTAGAAAGCTCCCAAGTAATGCTGATGCTGCATGCTAAAATATTCAAGAACTCAGACTAACCTGCAGAAACTTTTACCTATTTAGAGTTAGTTATGGTAACCCATATTAGTCACCATAAATAAACTGTATTGGTTACCTTAAATCAACTATGTGTACCAATAAAGCATATTTAAAGCTCAGTTAGGTTAAGTGAAAATGTTTGAATTATCTAATTGGCCTTAGTATATATTAATGTATTTGGAAACATTTATAGTGTAAATAACAGCCCTGGTGTCTCAGTGGTTAAGAGCTTGGCTGCTAGCTGAAAGGTCAGCAGTTTGAATCCACCAGCTGCTCCTTGGAAAACTTACGGGTCAGTTCTACTCTGTCCTATAGGGTCACTATGAGTTGGAATCAACTGGAGGAGCAAGGGGTGTGGTTTTTAGTTTTATAGTGTAAATATCCTGGAGTACATTTACCTTTACTATAGAGAGGATTTTGGCTCCTGGACAAACATAAAGGTGTTTTCCTAGGGTTAAATAAAAAGGCTTTGATATTTTATTTGGAAGACTAGCTGATTATTTTGTCACAGTGAAGGTACTGGTATGCCTCCAGCCCTTGTAAAAACTGCCTCATGAATGTAGGAGACTGGAATGTTCAGGAACATTTCCATAAATATATTGGGGGTGGGAAAGGAGGATAAATTTTCACTGAATTTAGATTTTTTTCAAATGCCTGTAGTAAATTCCATCTTAAGACAAATGAATTGTTGATTAGGAAGAAGAATACTGGAGAAGAACTTTACACTAATAATGTAATGTAAAAAGAATCTCTCCCAAATAATTTCTAGTCTCTCCCACTTGCCTCTCATCAAATCAAACCTTCCTAGCAATGAGGCTATAAAGAATTTTACCTGGGTCTTGTTGACCTAAATGCCCTCCCTCATCCACATACCTCTGCCTTCATTCTCTAACTTACAATCATTACTTTTAGAGTAAATACTTTTTTCCATATTTAAGTATATATATATTTTAATTTCTCTTTAAGTCAGATATTAATATTTCAGTCCTCTTACCTGGAATCCCTTACTCCTCCAAAGATCTTTTGTTCTTTATCAACCCCCTGCTGAAAAATAGAACTCTTCCATGATTTTTTTTTTTGCCCAAGTACATGAGACTTTAATAAATTCTATGAAATGTCTTCCTGCTTCACTGATTCTTCAGAATTTTTTGGGAATCGCAGTAGATGTATGATTTTCTGTATGTACTTGACCCATTTGACTGACAAGTAAATGAAAAAAAAAATCTTCAAAAGTAGTCTAAGATCTTTCAATTTCTTAAAATATCTCAAGACATTTAATTCATTGTGCAGTGAATTAATATTACTGATTGATTTATATTTCTACTTCTGGTACTAAAAGGTATATTTTTTTAATTTTTTTTTCATTTGTTGTGATTTTCCTTTGAGTGAATAAACAAATAAGACCAATTGAAAAAAGAAAAAAGAAAGCATGTTATGTTCCTTTTCAACTTTCCATATAATTAATTATTATAATTTTGGAAAATTTGTTTTATGTAAACCTTTGCAACATACAGATAGTATTTTATGCTTGCTATTAGTTCATTGTATTACAGAATGATAAATTAATGATTAATCAAAAAATGTGGTGGGCATTGTACCAAACACTGTCCTAGTACATGCCCTTTTGAAGCCCACATTTTACGGGGAAAATACAATTATTATTAACAATCTTACGTTTTCAGTACTAGTAGAGAAAAAAATGTTTCTGGAGTGCAGATGAGAGTATCAGGAATGATTCTATAAGGAAGAAATTAGAGTTATGTAGCATTGGATAAGAACATACCCTCTGGAGTCAAACAGACTGGAATTGAATCCCCATCGTGTCTCTTATTAGCTGTGTAATCTTGGATAAATTTAACCTTTCTAGGCCTTCTTTCCTCATCTATAAATTGGGTATTGTTAGGCTTGTTGTAGGTCTAAATGCAAATATTGATCTTAACATAGTTACCAGCACATAATATATACTCAACAAATGTTAACAATCATAGAGTTAAATCAAAGAATAAATAAATGCATATCAGACAAACAAGAGCAGAAAGGTCATTTTAACGCAGTAGTGTGCTGAAGCCTACTTGTACCAACTCATGAGAGCCACTGGTTAAAGTTTCAGGAATTTTTGTGAACCAGTGGTTAAATGCTATCGTTAAAAATTAAATTATTTAAACTTACAAGTAAACAAATAATGTTAAAAACAAAAGTGATATTTACTTAAAACATATCACTTTGAAATTATTTGACTACTTTTTCTCCATGTTTTTGTAGCTATTTACCTCTATATTGTATCTGTACATTACACAGTGCCTAATGACATCACGCACTGCATGTTTTCTCAACTCTACATTTAATTGATCAGCCCAGCCATGGGATTTGACAAATGTTTCAAAGTAGGATTAGATGTATTGTTTTGTGGTCATCTAGACTTAATTGTACACTTGTCTTGATGTTTACCTTGAGGCTACATTTCACTAATACTAAAAAACTAGACCCATTGCCGTGGAGTCGATTCAGACTCATAGCAACCCCACAGGACAGAGTAGAACTGCCCCATAGGGTTTCCAAGGAGCAGCTGGCGGATTTGAACTGCCAACCTTTTGGTTAACAGCTGAGCTCTTAACCACTACCAGGGCTCCTATTAGGCCTCTAGATTTTATCTTTGCTTAGAGACTATCATATTTTGAAAATCTTTGCTAGGAGAACCTGGAGATGAGATGAAATATTACTTTGAACCCAGCAAGTCCTTACTGCCTTATATTGTTATGTGTCATGGGATAGATCCTGACTCATCGTGTTGTGTTGTTAGGTGGCATCCAGTAAGGTTCAGACTTGTAGCAACTCCACGTGCAACAGAATGAAACACTGTCTGGTCATGCACCATCTTCACAGTTGCTGCTATATTTGAGCCCATTGTTGCAGCCACTGTGTCAATCCATCTCCTTGAGGGTCTTCCTCTCTTTTGGTGACCCTCTACTTTATCAAGTATGATGTCTTTTTCCAGGAACTGGTCTCTCCTGATAACATGTTCAGAGTACTTGAAAGGAAGTCTCGCCATCCTTGCTTCCAAAGAGTGCTCTGGCTATACTTCTTCCAAGACAGACTTATTGGTTCTTTTGACAGTCCATGGTATATTCAATGTTCTTTGCCAACATTGTGACTCAAAGACGTCAATTCTTGGATCTTCCTTATTTGTAGTCCAGGTTTCACATGCATATGAGGCAATTGAAAATATCATGGTTTGAGTCGGGTGCACCCTAGTCCTCAAAGTGACATCTTTGCTTTTTAAGATTTTAAAGAGGTCTTTCACAGCAGATTTGCCCAATGCAATATAAACCAAAAAACTTGTTGCTGTGGAATTGATTCCGACTCATGGCACCCAATGCAATATGTCCGCTGATTTCCTGACTGCTGCTTCCATGGGCATTGATTTTGGATCTAAGTAAAATAAAATCGTTGACGACTTCAATATTTTCTCCATTTATCATGCTGTTGCTTAATGGTCCAGTTGTGAGGGTTTTTGTTTTCTTTAGGTTGAGATGCAATCCATACTGAAGGCTGTCATCTTTGATCTTTATTAGTAAGTGCTTCGAGTCCTCTCAATTTCAGCAAGCAAGGTTATGTCATCTGCATATTGCAGGATGTTAATGAGTTTTCACCAGTCCTGATGCCACTTTCTTCTTCATATAGTCCAGCATATTTGCTCAGCACACAGATTGAATAAGTATGGTGAAAGGGCACAAGCCTGATGCACACCTTTCCTGACTTTAAACCACGTATTATTCCTTGTTCTGTTCAAACAACTACCTTTTGGTCTATGCACAGGTTCTGCTGGAACACAATTAAGTGTTCTGGATTCCTATTCTTCGAAGTGTTATCCATAAATTGATATGATCCACACAATCAAATGCCTTTGCATACTCAATAAAACACAGGTAAATATCTTTCTGGTGTTCTCTACCTTCAACCAGGATTCATCTGACATCAGCAATGATATGCCTTGTTCTACATCCTCTTCTGAATCCAGCTTGGATTTCTGTAGATGTACTGCTGCCACTGCTTTTGAAAGATCTTCAGCAAAATTTTAACTGTGTGTGATATTAACGGTATTGTTCAATAATTTCTGTATCTTTTGGATCACCTTTCTTTGGAATAGGCATTAATATGGAACTCTTTCAGTTGATTGGCCTGGTAGCTGTCTTCCAAATTTCTTGTCATAGACAAGTAAGCATCTCCAGTGCCGTATCTGTTTGTTGAAATATCTCAGTTGGTATTCCATCAATTCCTGGAGGCTTGTTTTTCCCCAGTGTCTTCAGCGCAGCTTGGATTTCTTCCTTTAGTACCATCAGTTCTTGATCATATGCTACCTCCTGAAATGTTTGAATGTGGGCTGATTCTTTTGGGTACAATGACTCTGTGTATTCCTTCCATCTTCTTTTGATGCTTCCTGTGTCATTCAATATTTTGCACATAACCCATTGCTGTCCAGTTGCTTCTGACTCACAGAGAACCTATAAGACAGAGGAGAACTGCCCCATAAGCCTTCCAAGGAGTGGTTGGTGGATTCTTAACCACTGAGACACCAAGGCTGTTATTTACACTATAAACGTTTCCAAATATACTAATATATACTAGTGCCAATTAGATCCTAACTGAACTTTAAATATGCTTTATCGGTACACATAGTTGAGTTAAGGTAACCAATACAGTTTATTTATGGTGACCAATTTGGATCACCATAACTTAACTCTAAATAGGTAAAAATTTCTGAGTTCTTGACTATTTTAGCATGCAGCATCAGCATTACTTGGGAGCTTCCTAGAAAAGCAGAATCTCGGGCCTCACCCCAGCCCAGGTGTTTTGTATGCAGATTAAAGTTAAGGAAGCATTACTTTAGGTAGGAATAGTGTCCTTGGGCAGTACAAATGTGCTTAGTTGCCAGCTGAAAGGTTGGAGGTTACAGTCCAGCCAGAGGCACCTTGGAAGAAATGCCTGGACATCTACTTCTGAAAAAATCAGCTATTAAAAACCCTTTGGGGCACAGTTCTACTCTGACACACATGGGATGGTCATGAGTTGAGGGAGACTGGATGGCAACTGATTACTGCTCTGTATCTATGGTAAAGGACCAGTTTGTTTTTCACATTTCATCCTCTACGTTCATTGTTGACTGGTCCTTTTTGCAAAATACTATGAAAGTGAATTTATAGAAATATTAATAAAATCATATTTTAAAATGCCAAGTTTTTCTATGTGTGTTTGCACCATGTTTAGTTATGTGATCTTACTTTCCTTCCTTCATAGATATGAATTGGAAAAAAATCACATGATAAAAAAACTTTAAACTAATGAGTGATATAATGAGTGACATGCCAATATCATTTATGTAGTGTTTCTATGAGAAAGATGTGACGGCCTTGGAAACCCTGTGGGGGTCGTCATGAGTTGGAACCAACTCCGTGGCAGTGGGTTTGGTTTGGTTTTAGTGTTTCTACCAGCCAAACACTTATTATGCTTTATGCTTTCACATTATTTTATTCTATCTCATTTTATAACATTTCATGTTATCTCCTTTGATCCTCACAATTCTTTGAGTGCTTATCCAGGTCATATGCTCACATTATAGATAAGCAGTCTTTGGTTTAAGGCTAAATAACTTGCTCAGTGTTACACAGCAATAAAGTGATGAAGTCTGCATTTAAATCTAGGCTCTGACTTCGGAGCCTAAAACTTTTGTCTGTATTATTGTCTCAGTCTGATCTTTCAAAAGAGAGAGATTCAAAGAAAACACTTAGGCTGTATTATTCCTAGAAATCCAAAGTGTCCAGAAAGTTAGCAGTATTTTGCTGAATCATTCTTTTCAGTCCGCACTTCTTTTCATTTCTGTTATTGTCAGTACAGTGCAATTAATTATAGGAGACTCGTTGGACACAAATAAAAGTGCTCCTTTTGGGGTGAGGGAGAAATGGAGAATACAGTGTGGCGTACAAAACCAAAAATCCGTTGCCATTGAAATTTCAACTCATAGCGGCTTTATAGGACAGAGTAGAACTGCCGCATAGGGTTTCCAAGTCTGTACTCTTTATGGGAGCAGACTGCCCCATCTTTCTCCCGTGGAGCTGCTGGCGGGTTCAAACCGCCAATCTTTCAGTTAGCAGCTAAGCATTTTAACCACTTCACCGCCATGGCTCCTTATATGGTGGAATAAACCAAAAAACCAAACCCGTTGCTGACCAGTTGATTTTGACTCATAGAGACCCCATAGGACGGAGTAGAACTGCCCCATAGGCTTTCCAAGGAGCAACTGGGGGATTCGAACTGCCAGTCTTTTGGTTAGCAGCTGAACTCTTAACCATTGCTCCAGGTTAATTAATTGTCAAGATAGCAAATTGATTCATAAACCCTATGATTTATTGCTCACAACTATAAAAATCTTATACTAGATTTTATAATAATATTATTGACATAAAGAGCCCCCGAAAGAGGAGAAATATGTAAAAAAAAGAAGCTTAGGGAGAGAAAGTAAAATTTGGGAGGAGGGGAGCTATTTGAGTCATATGCATACTTTCCACTAAAAATGGCACAAAAATTGTTAACAGATACCAGATTTAACACTTATTCTGACATAATATTGTGTTAAAATGGGCTTCTGCTACATTTAAAGCAAGATTCAGATTTAGTTATTTTAAATAATTATTCCCAAATCATTCAAGCGGTGCTCACTATCTGTTGAGAATTATACTGCAGCCTCCCTCGTGGGTACCCCTCACTCAGTGCCATGGCTCACTGGCACCTTCATCCAGGCCTGGGAATTGATCTACAGTTCACAATTTACCAATTCCACTCTCATTAACAGTGCTGGAAAAGGTTTTGTTTGAAATTTATGAAGTCTGAACTGTGTTTGTTAATTCTGTTCATCCAAGACAATCACTGTCCCACAGTGCCATGGGTAACTGACATTGAGCTACATTTTCACTTATCATTCACTTTTTTCCTCTGGCCAACTGTTTCCTTTGTGAAGGGATAATGTTATACAGGATTTTCGAGACTAGAATTGGTGGTTTATCTGTTTAGTAAATTGTACATTAAAAATAAACAGATACTCATTTTTTCCATTAATAAAATATGTAGAGACCAGCATTTCATTCAAGAATTATGCTAATAATCAGTTACTACTGTCATAGTTTTTCTAAAATTTCTTGATTAAATGACTGGGTTATGTTATCGTAGCGATGCAATTATCTGGACAATATATCACACTGAGAATACTTTTTATGTGTTACTCAGGCTTGGTAATGATTAAATTACAAATGCAAAACATTAATTCATAGAGCCCTCCTCCCTCACTTTTTTCCAACTTTCCATTTATGATCAATTCCAGTATGGCCTGGTTCAAGGTGTACCACACTGCTCTGACCAATGGATGTTTACAGAATATGAATGAGGTGCTGACATGTTTCTAAACATTAGCTTTCTTGGTAATGGAAGTTGCTAGTTTGCTGGTATTGATTAGTAAATTGAGGAAATAAAAAAGATGGAAGAAATGGATTAAATGCTTTAAAAATCATAAAATTCATAACTGGGGAGAAAACAAACAAACAACAACAACAAAAAAAACTTGAGGTAATTTAGTTTTAAATTTAACCTCAGCTTACAGGTTTAGAAACAAACGCAGGAAGATGAAATGGCTGCTGAGCTGCTTAGTCCAGGATTCTTTCTTCTCATGTCTGACTTGCAATACTCGTCTTGACAGCAGTGGTAGTTGAATTACAACCACATCTTACTCAATTAGGAAACTTGGTGGTAGTTGCTGAGAACAAAGGATTTATTGAGTGTGGTGCAGTGCCTAGGATTCTTTGTTTTATCTCTCTCTTTCTTTCTCTCTCTTTTTTTTTTTTTTTTTTTTGGTTTGTGTTTCTCTTTGCATTTTCTTTTGTTTAAAAACTTATTTTTCCAATAATACAGATACAGGTTGTCCGTTTCTCTATATAGCTCCATTACTATTTTGAAATCTTCTTTTTTTATGTTTTCTTTCATGCACATGTCTGGTACAGTCAGTACTTAAGGCTATATATATTAATGGAAACACTGTAATATGAATCATTCCAAATCAGACAAGTCAAGAAATACTTAAAAATCACAAAAAAAAAGAGTTGTATTTATAAAAGTAGCCCTGAAGTTGTCACAGAAAACCGTGGTCCACAGCCAGGAAGTGTAACTGCTTCAGAATAGAAAAAAATAGCATCTGAGCTCACAAGAGAAGACAGATGGAAGCTATGTGGAGCAGTGGGAATAACACTGACCCAAGCCCTAACTCCACTACTGACTATAGACGTGACTTTGCACATGTCACTTCAGATCACTGGGCCTCAAGCTATCTCTTGTCCAAAAGGAAGGCAGTAGATTGGAAAGTCTGTAAGTTCTCTAATTCAAAAATTCTCATGTTAGGTCCCAAGTTTTCTCTCCTGCTACTGTGTATACTGGCTAGGATTTGGAAGTCAATTAATCACTTTATGGTCACTGGCACTCACTGGAGGTCTTGGCATAGTAAATGATAAACTGGTGCTAAAAGAGTTAACATACAAATCTTGTACATAATATAACCAAACATAGTCATGAGTAAACATGTATTTCAAGTCATAATTTGGAAGAAAAGTAAGAAAGCTGTTTATTGTGTTAAATTTTTTTTATAGTGATATCACCGAAGAATGGCTAGATCCTTATTTTCATTCTAGAAATTGAGAGAAAATAAATGCTGCAATCTATAAATTACTTGAAGAATAAAATGACTGGGTATGTCATTGTCCCAAAATCGAAAAACAAACAAAAAAAAAACAGCAAATAATGTGAGTCCTATGCAAGCAAAATGAACCTTGATTTATTCAGAAACAAACCAATACAAAAATGATGGAAGGAATCAACATTTCCTTTTCTTTCAATTATGTTTTTGCAAAATATCACGTCTGGGACACCTATGTCCATCTGGTTTTGTTGCATGGAATCCATAATTTAACCAGATACAATACTAACCGACATGTTCGTGTTTTACGGTCTACAATCCTTTCATCATCATAATGGCATTGAGTGAGGTTGTTACTGAATCCACTTAATGGATGAAGAAAAAAAAAGATTCAGGAATTTTATCAATTTTTTCAGGGTCAAATAGACAATATAATGATTGGTCAAAACCTTAAATCTTCATCGTCAAGCTCCAGATTCCTGGTGTAAGCATTCTCCCTTTCCTTAACATTAATTTTTACTTACATGTAAATAACAAGACCAAAAGCCAACTGGGTTTAATAGGGTGAAAATGTTCTTACCTTTAGAGAACCAGAGTTGTCTGGCTTTATTCCTAGTATATGGGCTGAAAAGGCAGTACATATCATAATGGCAGTGAAATAAAATGACTTGTGGCACTGTGCTTCTGGACGAAAATGGAATTATAGTGCTGAACTCCCAGCCATCAAGTATTTTATTACTTGGGCACAGGTGTCACTGTCTATAACGAAGAGCAAGATCACTCTATGTTTTAACCTATCACTTCATAATGGCACACACAGCAGGATGTGCCAAACCATATTTAAGAAATATAAAGAACATTCCTACCAATCACATGCATACTCTCTCTTATTGAAGTGGAGTTTATATAAATCTATTTCTGGAGCAAGAGTCTTGATGATAATTTAAGTAAATGAATTAATTAAAATTAAAGATGTTACTTTCATTTTCTAAACTTGAAAGAAGTTTAGGAGCTATTCCAAATCTGCCAAATCCATAAATTCACATTTAAAAAATCTATTAAGATTGTATTCTGATTATATAACAATTTCATATGTTGAAATAATGAACGTGAAGTATTATTGGTATGGGCTAGTGACTTAAAACTTTTAAACCCCTTTCTTCCTTGGACAGAATGGACAGAGGAGCCCATATATTTCATCTTGATTAGAAGCTGAGGCTGAATTCCAATATTAGCATTCTTACAGTTCAATCTTGTTCCTTAAAATAATTTTTCTAGAGGGTATCAGAGGGCTACCCTTGTGTAAAATAGCAATTACTTTATTTCTTACAGTTGTATAGTCATAATAGATTACAAAATATTGTCTCAAATTGCAACATCTCATTGAGACCTTAGAAGCAACCTAGGGGTATTTATTTTTACTCAGAGTTGAAGTTTCAAGACAAAAGAAAACAAATAAATAATAAACCATCACCACTGCCACTAACACAAAACACCTCTACTGTGAGTGTGCGATAATTCCTAGTGATTATACAGCTAGAAAGCCTCAAAGAGAACACCTGAAACCAAGGCCTCTATATCCAAACCCAGTATTCTCTGTTGTCCTCTCTTAAATCAGCTTCCTTGAGATGATATCTTGGCATCTATGATACCATAGGGGCCCTGGTGGTATAGTGGTTAGCGTTTGGCTAACCAAATGGTTGGCAGTTTGAATCCACCAGCTACTCCTTGGAAACTCTATGGGGCAATTCTACTCTGTTCTATAGGGTCACTATAAATCGAAATCTACTTGACAGCAATGGGTTTTTTATGATACTGTGCAAGTCCCTGGCTGGTGCATATGATTAAGTACTTGACTACTAACTGAAAAGTTGGCAGTTTGAACCCACCCAGAAGCATCTCAGAAGAAAGGCCTGGCAGTCTACTTCTGAAAAATCTGCCATTGAAAACCCTATGGAGTGCTGTTCTATTCTGATACACAAGGAGTCTCCATGAATGGGAATTGACTCAGTGACAAACGGTTTGGTTTGGTTTTTGGTAAGATACCATACCTATGGTATCTTTGGTGCCAGAAAGATTTAATTCTGTTTGTACTTCTTAATTCTCTCGAAGTTTTAGTTTCTTCCCTATAAAATGAAGTTAAAGTTGTTATGAGACAGCACATATCTAAAGAACTTGGACCAATAGGTGGAATATAATAAAATGTCAGTAAGTTGTAAGTTACTAACATTGTTTTTATTTGCATATAAGGTGCACTACAATGTAGTGGAAAGACTATTGCTCCAGAAGTAGCAGTTTCTGAAATGCTGTTCAGGAAGAAACATTACAAGTTGAGTAAATCTCATAACCTCCACAGAGCACGGGTTACAGGATAAAGAAGGAAAACTCTGCCTGCTTTATATTACAGGAAAGTGGTGTTGGAGGTAAAATAAGTTAATGCAAATGCAAATGTTTTCATATTATTAAAAATATAAACTTTTATGCTAATTTGCAAGTGGTTGTTTAGTTGTCTGGAACTAATTTTAAAAGCAGAGCATTTTTTTCTTGAGACGCCATCGATACAATAAGAATAAAATATTTAGATGGTAGCATTAGTGAAAGTTTTCCAAACCAGGAAGTAGAAGATAACCAGGTTAGGAAAACTGCTTCCGCCTGAGTCATCCCTCCAGGAATAACTGTTTAAATCATAGAAAAAAACATTTCATTAAATTTATTTACTAGGACAAATTTGCATAGGAGAATTTACAGTAAGTTTAGGAGAAATAAAATCTGCAGATGGAAAACATAAATTACATAGAGAAAATAAAACCTGTAATACTCATCAATAATCTGCAATTTATTGCTCTACACTAGCTATACTTACCTTCATCCATTTTAATGTGATTATTTTCACCTTGATCTTATTTTATCCTCATTATTTTTAATCCATGAATCTTAATATACATACTGGAAGTGTAAGATTATAAGATAAAAAGATTATTATAAAACAAGGATAACTTTATTTATTGTGCTTTAAGTGAAAGTTAACAGTTCAAGTTAGTTTCTCATACAAAAATTTATACACACATTGTTATGTGACCCTAGTTGCTCTCCCTATAATGTGACAGCACACTCCTCCTTTCCACCCCGGATTTCCTGTGTCCATTCAACCAGCTCCTGTCCCTTTTTGCCTTCTCATCTTGCCTCTGGACAGGAGCTGCCCATTTAGTCTCATGTTTCTGCTTGAGGTAAGAGGCACTCTCTTCACGAGTATCATTTTATGTCCCATAGTCCAGTCTAATCTTTGTCTGAAGAGTTGGCTTCTGGAATAGCTTCAGTACTGGGCAAACAGTCCAGGGGCCATGTCTTCTGGGGTCCCTCCAGTCTCAGTCAGACCATTAAGTCTGGTCTTTTTACTAGAATTTGAATTCTGTACCATACTTTTTCCTGCTCCATCAGGGACTCTCTGTTGTGTTCCCTGTCAGGGCGGTCATTGGTGGTAGCCAGGCACCAACTAGTTCTTTTGGTCTCAGCTGATGGAGTCTCTGGTTTATGTGGCTCTTTCTGTCTCTTGGTCTAATATTTTCCTTGTGTCTTTGGTGTTCTTCATTCTCCTTTACCACAAGTGATTGGGACCAATTGATGCATCTTAGATGGCCGCTTGCATGCTTCTAAGACCCCAGACACCACTCACCAAAGTAGGATGCAGAACATTTTCTTAATAAGCTTTGTTATGTCAGTTGACCTAGATGTTCCCTGAAAGCATGGTCCACAGACCCATACCCCTGCTACTCTGTCCCTTGAAGTGTTTCATGGTATTCAGGAAACTTCTTAGCTTTGGTTTAGTCCAGCTACGCTGACTTCCCCTGTAGTGTATGCTGTCCTTCCCTTCACCTAAAATACTTATCTACTATCTAGTTAGTAAATAACCCTCACCCTCCCTCCCCACCCCTGTAACCATCAAAGAATGTTTTCTTCTGTGTGTAAACCTTTTCTTGTGTTCTGATGATAGTGGTCTCATACAATACTTGTCCTTTTGCGACTGACTAATTTCATTCAGCATAATGCCTTCCAGATTCATCCATGTTATGAGATGTTTTGCCGATTTACACTGATCTTTATCGTAGTGTGTAAATATACCATAATTTGTTTATCAATTTGCCCATTGATTGACACCTAGGTTGTTTCCATCTTTTTGGTATTGTGAACAGTGCTGCAATGAACATGGGTATGTATATATCTGTTAATGTGACAGCTCTTATTTCTCTAGGATGTATTCCAAGGAGTGGGATTGCTGGATAGTATGATACTTCCATTTCTAGCTTTTTAAGGAAGTGCCAAATCGATTTCCAAAGTGGTTGCACCATTTTACATTCCTGCCAGCGGTGTATAAGTGTTCCAATGTCTCTGCAACCTGTCCAACATTTGTTATTTTGTGTTTTTGGATTAATGCTAGCCTTGTTTGCGTGAGATGTTATCTCATTGTAGTTTTGGTTTGCATTTCTCTAATGGCTAATGATCATGAGCATTTCCTCATGTATTTCTTAACCTCCTGAATGTCTTCTTTGGTGAAATGCCTGTTCATATCATTTGTCTATTTTTTAATTGGATTATTTGTCTTTTTGTTGTTGAACTTTTGAAGTATCTGGTAGATTTCAGAGATTAGATGCTGATCAGATTTCTTGTAGCCAAAAATTTTTTCCCAGTTTGTAGGTTGTCTTTTTACTCTTTTGGTGAAGTTTTTTGATGAGCATAAGTGTTTGATTTTTAGAAGCTCCAAGTTATCCAGTTTCTCTTCTGGTTTTTGTGCATTGTTGCTTATGGTTTGTATTCTGTTTATGCCACGTATTAGGGCTCCTAGTGTTGTCGCTATTTTTTCCTCCATGATCTTTACTGTTTTAGATTTTATATTTAGGTCTTTGACCCATTTTGAGTTAGTTTTTGTGCATGATGTGAGGTATGGGTCTTGTTTTACTTTTTTGCAGATGGAAATCTAGTTATGCCAGCACCATTTGTTAAAGAGACTGTCTTTTCCCCAATTAATGGACTTTGGGCCTTTGTCAAATATCAGCTGCTCATAGGCGGATGAATTTATGTCTGGATTCTCAATTCTGTTCCATTGGTCTATGTATCTGTTGTTGTAACAGTACCAGGCAGTTTTGACTACAGTGGTGGTGTAATACATACTAAAATCAGGTAGTGTGAGGCCTCCCAGTTTGTTCTTCTTCTTCAGTAATGCTCTACTTATCAGAGCCTCTTCCCTTTCCATATGAAGTTGGTGATTTGTTTCTCAATCTCATTAAAAAATGCCATGGGAATTTAAATTGGGATTACATTGTATCTATAGATTGCTTTGGGTAGAATAGACATTTTCACAATGTTGCATCTTCTTATCCATGAGCAAGGTATGTTTTTCCACTTATGCAGGTCTCTTGATTTCTTGCAGTAGTGTCTTGTAATTTTCTTTGTATACATCTTTTATGTGTCTGTTGAGATTTATTTCTAAGTATTTTGTCTTCCTGGAGGCTATTGTAAATGGTATTGATTTAGCGATTTCCTGTTCGAAGTTCTCTTTATTGGTGTGAAAGAATTCAACTGATTTTTGTATGTTTATTTTGTATCCTGATGCTTTGCTGTAATCTTCTATTAGTTCCAGTAGTTTTCTTGTGGATTCTTTGGGGTTTCCTGTGTATAAGATCATATCATCTGCAAATAGAGATACTTCTACTTCTTCGCTACCGATTTGGATGCCTTTTATTTCTTTTTCTAGCCTAACTGCTCTGGCTAGGACCTCCAGCACAATGTTGAATAAGAGTGGTGATAAAGGTCGTCCTTGTCTGATTCCCGTTCTCAAGGGGAATGCTTTCAGACTCTCTCCATTTAGGATGATGTTGGCTGTTGGATTTGTATGAATGCTCTTAATTATGTTGAGGAATTTCCCTTCTGTTCTTATTTTGCTGAGCGTTTTTATCATGAATGGGTGTTGGATTTTGTCAAATGCCTTTTCTGCATCAATTGATAAGAACATGTGGTTCTTGCCTTTTGTTTTATTTATATGATGGATTACATTGATCGTTTTTCTAATGTTGAACCATCCTTGCATACCTGGTATGAATCCCACTTGGTCATGGCTTTTTTTTTTTTTTTTTGATATATTGTTGAATTCTATTGGCTAGAATTTTGTTGAGGACTTTTGCATCTATATTTATGAGGACTATTGATCTGTAATTTTCTTTTCTTGTGGGGGTCTTTACCTGGGTTTTATATCATGGTTATGCTCGCTTCATAGAATGAGTTTTGGAGTATTCCATCCTTTTCTATGCTCTGAAATACCTTTAGTACTAGTGGTGTTAGCTCTTCTCTAACAGTTGTGTAGAATTCTTCAGTGAAACCATCAGGGCCAGGGCTTTTTTTGGGGGGAGTTTTTAAAATTACTTTTCAATCTCTTCTTTTGTTATAGGTTTATTTAGTTGTTTTACCCTGTGTGTCTTACTTTAGGTAGATAGTGTTTTTCTAGAAATTTATCCATTTCCTCTAGGTTTTCAAATTTGTTAGAGTACAATTTTTCATAGTATTCTGTTATGATTCTTTTAATTTCAGCTTGGTCTGTTGTCATATCACCCATATCATTTCTTATTTGGGTTATTTGCTTCCTCTCGTGTTTTTCTTTTGTCAGTTTGGCCAATGGTTTATCGATTTTGTTGATCTTTTCAAAGAACCAGCTTTTGGTCTTGTTAACTCTTTCAATTGTTTTTCTATTTTCTATTTCATTTAATTCTGCTCTAATTTTTATTATTTGCCTTCTTCTTGTGCCCGAGGGCTTCTTTTGCTGCTTTCTATTTGTTTGAGTTATAGGGTTAGTGTTTTGATTTTGACCCTTTCTTCTTTTTGGATGTGTGCATTTATTGCTATAAATTGACCTCTGAGCACTGCTTTTGCTGTGTCCCAAAGATTCTGGTAGGATGTGTTTTCATTCTCATTTTTTTCTGTGAATTTCTTTATTCCGTTCTTAATTTCTTCTATAAGCTAGTAGTTTTTGAGCAAGGTGTTGTTCAGTTTCCAGGTGTTTGATTTTTTTCATTGCTTTTTCTGTTATTGATTTCCACTTTTATGGGTTTATGTTCAGAAAAGATGCTTTGTAATATTTCAATGCTTTGGATTCTGTTAAGGCTTGCTTTAAGGCTTATGCAGTCTATTCTGGAGAATGTTCCACGTGCATTGGAAAAGAAAGCATATTTGGCTGCTGTTAGGTGGAGTGTTCCATATATGTCTATGAGATCAAGTTTTTTGATTGCGGCATTTAGATCATCCATGTCTTTATTGACCTTCTTTCTGGATGTTCTGTCCTTCACCGAAAGTGGTGTGTTGAAGTCTCCTATTATTGTGGAGCTATCTATCTCTCTGTTCAATGCTATTAGAGTTTATTTTTGTATTTTGGAGCCCTGTCATTGGGTGTGTAAATATTTATTATGGTTATGTCCTCCTGGTGTATTGACCCTTTAATCATTATATAGTGTCCTTCCTTCTCCTTTGTGTTTGATTTTACTTTGAAGTCTATTTTGTCAGAGATTAACATTGCCACTCCTGTTCTTTTTTGAGTGTTGTTTGCTTGATATATTTTTTTCCATCCTTTGAGTTTTAGCCTGTTTGTGTCTTTAAGTCTAAGGTGTGTCTCTGTTAGGCAGCATAGAGACGGATCGTATTTTTTTATCCATTCTGCCTATGTCTGTCTCTTTATTGGTGCATTTAGTCCATTTACATTCATTGTAATTATTGATAGGTATGAGTTTAGTGCTGTCATTTTGATGTCTTTTGTGTGTGTGTGTGTGTGTGTGTGTTGTTGACAGTCTCTTTTTTCCACTTAATTTTCTGTGCTGAGTCATTTTTCTTTATGTATTTCCTTTTCATCTTTTTCGTTGTTGTTGATTTTGTATTCGCTGAGTCTTTATTTATTTATTTATTTATTTATTTATTTTGATGTGTAGGAATGTGAGTTTCCTTTGTGGTTACCTTAATATTTACCCCTATTTTTCTAAGTTTAAATCACCCTTTCATTTCTTTATATAACTTGACTTCCTCTCCATATGAAAGATCTATGACTACATTTTTTAGTCCCTATTTTTGTTTTAATGTCCTCGTCTTTCACATATTGACATTTCTGTTTCCCTTTTTTCTGTGTTTTAGCTTTGATTTATTTTTGTGACTTCCCTATCTGGATTGATATCTTGTTTCTCTGTCCTGTGTTCTAGTCTTGTGTTATTATGCTATTGATTTTCTAACTGGAGGATTCCCTTTAGTATTTCTTGTAATTTTGGTATGGTTTTTGCAACTTCCCTAAACTTCTGTTTATCTGGAAATGCCCTAATTTCACCATTATATTTGAGAGACAGTTTTGCTGGATATATAATTCTTGGCTGGCAGTTTTTTTCCTTCAAACCTTTATATATGTCATCCCATTGTGTTCTTGCCTGCATGGTTTCTGCTGAGTAGTCTGAGCTTATTCTTATTGACTCTCCTTTGCAGACAACTGTTCTTTTATCCCTAGCTGCTCTTAAAATTCTCTCTTTATCTTTGGTTTTGGCAAGTTTGATTATAGTATGCCTTGGTGACTTTCTGTTGGGATCTACCTAGTCGGGGTTCAATGAGAATCTTGGATAGATATCTTCTCATCTTTCATGATATCAGAGAAGTTTTCTGGCCACAAATCTTCAAAAATTCTGTCTGTATTTTCTGTTATCCTCCCCTGTTCTGGTACTCCAATCACTCATAGGTTATTCCTCTTGTTAGAGTCCCACATAATTCTTAGCTTTTGTTCATTTTCTAAAATTATTTTACCTGATTTTTTTCTCAAATAAGTTGGTGTCAAGTGCTTTATCTTCAATCTCTCTAATTCTGACTTCTGTTGCCTCAGTTCTACTCCTATGACTACTTATTGAGTTGTCTAATTCTGAAATTTCATTGTTAATCTTCTGGATTTCTGTTTGCTGTCTCTCTATGGATTCTTGCAGCCTGTTAGATTTATCTTTGTGCACTTCTCTAATCTTCTTAAGTTCCTCTATTGCTTTGTCTGTATGTTCCTTGGCTTCTTCTGCATTTTGTCTGATCTCCTTCCTGATGTCTTGAAGAGTTCTTTATATTAATCTTTTGTGTTTTACCTCTGGTAATTCCCAGAAGTTCTCTTCTTCTGAAGATGTCTTGATTATTTGTTTTGGGAGCTTGCTGAAGTCATCACTGTCTGCCACTTTATATGATTTGATATTGACTGTTGTCTCTGAGCCATCAATAAGTTGTATTTATTTTTTTATGTTTCCTTACTGTGTCCTAGCTTCTTGTTTCATTTTGATATGCTCAAATAGGCTGCTCATGTGAGCTAGTTTGATTATTGGTGCCTTTGAAGCTCTAACATCTTGTCACCAGGTGGGTAGGTCTGTTACTAG
Source organism: Trichechus manatus latirostris (assembly GCF_000243295.1). Taxonomy (NCBI): domain Eukaryota; kingdom Metazoa; phylum Chordata; class Mammalia; order Sirenia; family Trichechidae; genus Trichechus; species Trichechus manatus. Next base: position 24,569,330 of record NW_004443953.1, read on the forward strand.
GTATGTGCGCTGAGAGGTCTGTTGACTTTTCTTGTATGGATTCAGCTCAGGTGTCCAGATAGTAGTCACCAAGTGTGTGGTGAAAGTTCTCACCTACAGTCCTACACAGGCAGGGGTGATTGGAGTAGGCACAGGTATCTGGCTGCAGTAGAGGGTCACATGCTGTGCAAGGCAGGGGGCTGAACATTGTCTCTGAGTGTCTGGAAGAAATGTGTTTCTCTGTTCCCTAGAGTAGGTAGGTGGATGGGTTTTGCAGCCAGACTATTGTCTCCCAATGCTGTTGTCTGTAAGGACTGGGAGGCACCACTTATTCTTGAACTCCTGTTCACAGGTGGCAAGGTGGTGTGGGTGGAGCCATCAGCCCTCAGGCCCCTGATGTGTGTAGGTTAGAGCCCTGCTTAATGGACAAAGCCGTGTCAAAAGTTGCAAATGTACCACTCTATCATATAGCTATTACAGCTGAAGATAGGTTTCAGGTATATACCCTGTTGTACTGTGTTAATGAGGTCCTACGCTGTTGAAATGGGCCTACACAAGTCTATGTAGGGATGAAAGGCATTCACAGTCTGTGGACCCCTTATGCCTGTGCCTAGGGAGCTATGCCTGCCCTGAGTTCCCAGCTTAGGGCAGCTGGCAGATTATTTTTACCCTGTTTGTTAATTTATTCCCTCTCAAAGGCCAGGAGAATGGCTCAGAGCACACGATGGGTCTTACTTCCAGCCCAGAGGACTCGGCAGTCACTGCAGCCAGCCTGGGACCTGGTGCAGAGTGGGGAGGGAGCAGGTAAATTATGGCTCCAATGCCCTATGTAATACCTGTTAAATACCAAGTCCTGGATTAAGGGTTGTTAAATTAACTATCCTATCAAGGCAATCAGCACCATGTCAAATTTTTCCTCTTATGAGGGATTCCAGGACTTGTCAAGTGATCATATCTAAGATGTTCAACTATTCAAAATAAAGAAGTTTGCTATTTTCCTAACAAAACAAAATCTATAAGGTATTATAGAACTTCTTAAAGTAGTTTTAAAAGAAAGGTTTTCAAAAATATTAAAGAACTCACCAATATGGAGAGCCAGATGGTGAAATCTAACAATCTCCTACCCAGGAACAATGCTCAAACCACATTAGTTGGTCTTCTTTAGCCACTATAGACATAGACATCAGTGCTATCATAGTTGTTTCTGTCCTAGGTGGCAAAATTTAAACTGCAATGGCCTGTGATGCAGGATAAAGAATTGTCTAAGTTCATGAGGGTTAAGAATCAAGATCAGCACAACGCTGGTTCCTATGAGATGGAGGTCAGACATACTTTACTCTCCCATTTCTTCACCATTTCTGACACCAGCTGTCATTCCCTACAACACTCTCTACTTCTCTGCTGGGTTTAAAAATTTGTTGCAATGGCCACACAGAACGCACAGAGCATACTCATAGTCCTGTGGCTTATTAGGTAAGTAACAGGATACAACAAGTCACCAGGACCAACTTGGAAGCAGAAGGAACAATATAGGATCAAGATCAGGAAGCACACAGGCAAGGTCTGGAAGGATCCCCCAAAGTGGATAGCACATCCATCCCTTCTTTGGTGCAGAACAGCTTCCAACCAGGACAACTCCCTCTCAGCTCTTCTTCACTGTCAGTCCTCCTTGCTGCTGGCCTCTCTGCCAGTGTCCTCTCCCCTGCTAACTGGCCTAGCTCACAGCTAGTGTAGCAGCTTGCTCAGCTCTTTCAGCTGTTTGTCATCAGGCCTATCTGCAGTCAGACGTCTGTGCCATAAGGCCTCCCTGCTGCCAGACTCTCAGCTGCTAAGTGGCCTAGCTAACAGCCAGTGTAGCAGCTTCAGGACTGCTTGGTTCTCATATGGCTCTACATTTCTGCTAGCCCAGCTCTCCGCTGGAATCTCTCTCAGCAGCTTTCTCAACTGTAGTCTTTTTTTTTTTTTTTTTTTTTTTAACCAGGAGTCTTAGTTATCTAATGCTCCTATAATAAAGATACCACAAGTGGATAGGTTTAATGAAGAGAAATTTATTTTCTCACAGTTTAAGAGGCTAAGAATCAGAATTCAAGGCACCAGCTCTAGGGAAGGCTTTCTGTCTCTGTTGGCTCTGGGGGAAGGTCCTTGTCATCAATATTCCCCTAGTCTAGCAGCTTCTCAGCACAGGGACCTTGGGTCCAAAGGAAATGCTCTGCTCCCTGCTCTTCTTTTTTGCTGGTAGGAGGTCCTCATCTCTCTGCTCACTTCTCTCTCTTATATCTCAAAAGAGATTAATTCAAGATACAACATAATCCTTTGGATTGTGTCCTGTCTCATTAACATAACTGCCTGCAATTCTGCCTCATTAACATCATAGAAGTTAGAATTTACAACAGAGAGGAAAATTACATCACATCACAAAATGGAGGACAACCACACAATACTAGGAATCATAGGCTAGTCAAGATTCACACAAATTTTTGGGGGACACAATTCAGTTGATAGGATTTTACACTTTGCCCCCCTGAAATTCATGTCCTTGTCACATGTAAAACAAATTCACCCCATCATAGCGTCCAAAAAGTCTTAAATCAAATGCAAGTGCAAATTACATCCTGAGGAAAAATTCTTCTTCATCTGTGAAATCTAGAATACAAGTTATCTGCTTCTGAAGTACAGTGGTGGAACAGGTACAAGGTAGACATTTACATTATAAATGGGAGAAATTGGAGGGAAAGAAGGGATAACAGGCACCAAGCAAGTCAGCAGAACACATTACTTTAGCTCTCAAGGCTTGAAAATAATCCTCTGTTCTCTGAGACCATTTAGGCAATGACCCTGCTATCGAGACTCTGGGTGTTGGCCATACTCTCTGGATTCTAGGAGGAAGCCCCTTGGCCCTGGGCTTGATCTCTGCCTTCTAGGCCCACTGGAATGGCACCTTTGCTCCCTCAGCTTTGGGTGGCCATATCCTACTACTACATCTGGGAGACAACCCCACCCCCTTAGCTTTGGCAGGCCCTGTTCTTCTGCCACTTGGGCATGGAAGCCCTGCTTCTCAGCTTTGGGCAGCAGATCGGGCAGCATCCCGCATTTCTGAAAGGCAGCCCCACACACCACAAAATGGGAGACAACCACACAATACTGGGAACCATGGCCTAGCCAAGTAGACACACATTTTGGTGGGACACAATTCAATCATAACACCAGGCCTGGGAGGGGCTTCTGTGTCCCAAAGGATTACCCCCGTCTTGGCTTCTGTCAAATAGGAGGCCTCTGATTGCCTTTGCATATCAGCCTCTGCATTTCAGCCTCCCTCACCAGACCGAGATTCAACCAATCCTCAATTATGCATGAGATGTCAATACTGTCAGGTCTTGTACAAAAGTAGCACTTGTTATTGGCAGAGATCTTCCTCTTGGCAAAAGTAACTAACACTCTGGGGTAGAGAACAACCTAGAAGGGCCCCTAAGTTGCTTCTCTGAAGAACTACGGTGAAGGTAACAACTCCTTGGGGCTTAGGGGGAAAATTCTCCCAGTGTTTTTCAAAGAACCCAGACAAAATGTCACATAAAGAGATTCATTGCACTACATGGCCCCAAAGCTCCATGTGTCTATAGCCACCATCTTCTCCAAATGTAGTTTGCTCAGTTTCTGCTTCCTAATATCACCCATGTCTGAATTAAAGTCTTGTACCTGAGTCTGATCACTAGAGTCTTGCTCACATGCTTGTACCCAGCTTGAAGTGGAGGTAAGGAAAGTGGTTTTCTGACTTCTACTTGAGTTGAGAGTATGTGGGATGCATATGACAGGAAATTTTTCAAACACAGGAAGGTAGTTAAAAGATGCTGCATAACAGGACAGATCACAAGTTTTCTCAAGTCCCTACCCATCTCTTCACCCTTGCTCTTTCCATACATCCTCACTCTCTATATTTTTGTCATAATTGTCTTTTTTTATTTTTAAGCAATCTTTAACAGAATGATTTTTGTATATGCTGTATCTACTTCTCTGTAAAAGGATGCAGTTATACTTGTGTTATTTCCTCACAGGCCTAAAGGGAAGATCAAGTAAGGTATCATACAGACACATTAAAAAAAATCACTCTTTTAAATATAAGATATTATTTGCAATTAACTATCCCTCAGCATCTTTGAGGAGGATCTAGGGCATATTAAATAGACATCATTATAGTCTCAGGAAGAATATTCCTTAGTGGATTTACCATTTACTGTTCTAAATGAGGTGAGGAAAGTCTAATAACATCCTTGGGATAGGCAAGTTAGGATTTATTACTTATTTATTAAAAGAAGAGTTCTTTAAAATAAATCTAAAGAAGCACTGGCTATGGGAGTAATGTTTAAATATTAAAGACTTTCTCATTAATTATTTTTTAGTGCAGTTTAGCATAGTCATTAAGAATATGAGGTTTGGAACTGGCCAAACTTAAATTCTTGGGTTCTTAGTTGTTACTTTTGTGACTGGGAGAGTTAGTTAACCTCTTTAAGTCCCAGTTACACCCTTTTGAAAAACATATCCCACGTGGAACTATTGTAATTAAAAGAGACAACATGCATGAATTACATACCACAGCATTTAGCACCTATAATGTGTTCAAAATGCAAGCTATTATAAGTATTTTATGACAATTATATATTACAAGAGAGTGGTTGAAATCACAGTATTTAATTACTTTTCCTTTTTTGTGAGGTTGTGTGTGTGTTTATTTTGAAAGATACCTGATATATGAAACTCAGGAAGGAAATCAATTATTGCTATTTTTATGATTTATATTTGTGTAAGGAAGTCTACTTTCTGTCTATTTCAGCAATACAGAAGACAAATCCAAGGTTGATCATTGTTGTATAATTTCGTTTTTTTAAAATTGGCATTGCTAAGTTAAATGGTCTTAATGTGTTTATGTAAAACCTCCTAATAAGACTGGAGGCCAAGAACAGAATTTTCCTTTTTCTCCTATAAAAAGTTCATTATGCATGTTAACTGTAAAGTATCCTCAACGAATAATTTTATTTTAGTTTTTAACCAGGGTTAAGCACGCTATCATTGATTTATTAATCCACTAATATTTAAATATCTGTTTAACCTTTGCACTTTAGAATGTACTCCTGAAATACCAGCTCCTGCTTTTATAACCTCTAAAGACAGGTTAATTGATATGGAGGTCATAATTTTATCATAGAAATGATACTGATATTTCAAGATTATAATCCATTTAGACCAATTGCAAACTATGAATGTAAATTAAATCCACTGAAAATTAAATGTAAGCTAAATTGCAAACAATAAATATTTTAGATTTGAAAATTTGCTTTGCTAAATGTACATCAATATGACTAATTTTTAGAATACAAATCTTTTCTTTTTTAAGGTTATTAAAATTAACAAATTGTTGTTAACCATTTGTTAGTATTTATTCTCTATACTGTAGTAATAAGAATGTAATTCAGTTTCTTAGATTTAAAAAAAATTAGAAAAGAGATTAGAAAATAACATGGAGGTTTCTAGATTAAAATATATTTTGAGAAGAAAACATGATGCATATTATAAGAAATGGAAATATTCGTTTTGAGAATTATTTTAATTATCTGTTGAGAAATATTTACAATGGTAAGGATAATTAATATTTTTTTTCATTTGCTTACTCTAAGATACCAAGATACTTTTCACCTTTTGGTTTTCAAAATAGGATTAAGTAATTGGTAAACAGTCTTGCAAGCCAGGCTGTTGTAGTGAGAAAGGATTAAGAGATGTAAAATCATAGATTTATTTTTCCAATAGTGTGATAGAGGAGATACTTATGCTTAGAAAATCTCATTCTATGGCCTCTATAATCTTTGTACAATATTAAGACACAACATGGGGGAAGACAAAATAAAATAAGGTGGATTCTCACCCCAGAGTATGGTAGAGAGAAGAAGAGGGAATCAAGAGAGGGATAAGGGAAGAAAGACAGTCATGTGTGCTGGTTTTATCATCCTTGGCATTTAAAGAGGAAATGGTTTAAAAAACTAAGAACAACATTGAGAGAAAAGTGGGAATATTGTTCTTAACATTCATTTGGGGCTCTGGGCAAAAGCTTTCTTATAGGCTTCCCTGAGGCACATATGAAGAAAAGTGTACATAGTCCAGAAGAAGAAGGTCCTCTGTTTCAACTTGCCCAAACTGTGCTTGGAATACATAGGTGGATGCTGAGCTAAGAGCCAGTAAGCATGCCATGGAGGGTGAAATGACTCCAAAACAGAAGCCAGGGGGGTAGATTGGGAAACAGGCTAAATAATAACTACAAACTACCATTAATAATAATAATAATAATTAATATTTATTGAATGCTTATTATGTTCCAGGCATGGTTCTAAGCATTTTAGGCTTTTCTCATTTAATCATAGCAACAACTCAATAAAGTATAATCTCCATTTTACAGATAAAGAACCTGAAACACAGAGAGGTTAAGTGTTTTGCCCATGATAACTCAGCTTAGGATATTGTATGAGAGAAATCAAAGCTCTCATTAGAGTTCACAAGCTTAGAAAACAAGCTCTCAGCGATTGACAGCTAGTGAGAGCTGATATAAGCCCGAATCAGTCAGGAAGTACCACAATAACATTAACTACTCAAAAGTACAAGTAAAATCTACCAATGAACAAAGAGCTTTGGTGACTAGAAAAGCCCCAAAAAACTTGGTAGATGGAGAGCAGTGAACATTAGCCAGCACACATAGTAGGGACAGGGTGAGACCAAGAAACTCTAGCCTCCCAGTGACAGAAGATTTTATAATCTGTACCAATGCTCCCATATTTTCAGACACTATCTTAGAGAGTCATGACTCATAGCGACTCCATGTGTGACAGACTAGGACTGTGCTCCATAGGATTTTCAATAGCTGATTTTTTGGAAGTAGATTGCCAGGTTTTTTTTTAAGCACCTCTGGGTGGACTTGAACCTCCAACCTTTGGGTTGGCAGCTGAGCTCTTTAACTGTTTGCATCACCCAGGGAGTCTGAACTGACTCCAAGGCAATGGGTTATCTTAGATACATGAGAAGGGAGGCTTTGGAATAATTGAACTTGTAAAACCTATAGAATTTGAACACTACCTAAAGGGACTGTTGAATTTACCACCTCAAATTAATTTTTAAATTAGATTTGATCTTTAATTTTTTTCCCCACTAAAAAGCATGTAAGTGTTCTTGATAGAGATAAGATTTTCTATAGGCACACACACACACAAAAAAGAGTCCATTCTCTTTGCATATCCAAATTTTATTGTAAATTGATTTTATGACACCTATCCTCCTATCCCCACATGAGCAATGCAATAGCCTGTTGAAGGCCAAGATTGGCACTAGCTTGGTGAAGATAGCCTGCAAGGATGGAAAACCACCTTCCAGGAAATAGTATACATTCTAAGTCAATGTCTGTGTTATGATGTTATGTCCCTGATAAGTAGAATACATGAGTCCAGGAACGAAAGTGTGAATGTTATGTAGGCCCCACTTAACGTCATTCTCAGTGATCCACTGGGGACTGTGTGCTTTCCATCCTCACAACTTTGAGTTTCACTTACCAAGGTTAGATGTCCTGTCTACTAAGGATGGTAGGTTTCCTGCTTTTCACACAGAAAAGATTCCATTCAGTTACACCTACCACCGGATTACTTTCAGTTCCTTGTGCCAAGAGATTGTTTGGAAAAGAAAAGAATCACCATCCCATTAAATAATGCTGATCCAAAGGAGGAGGTAGGGCCGCTGTTTCACACTGGGAACAGGGAAGCATTTGTTTGGCATGCAGGTGATCCACTTGAGTGTTTCTTGGTACTTTGCCCAATTTTTATGGTACATGAAGAAGTGTACCAGTCTTGCACTGAGAAAGGCATAGTGATAAGGGCTCAGAAACCTCAGAGCTAAGGGTCTGTTTTACTTCACCATATGAGCAACCTATACCAGAAGTACCAGCCAAAAATGAGGGGAATCTAGTCTTAGAGGCAAGTGACAATAGTATCAATTGTGGCCTCAAGACTAGCTACAACAGCTGCATATAGTAGTTTGTTTCACTAACTTTCCTATAGTAGGTTTCCTCAGGGAAAAAGAGTCACCGGGAACAGCTACTACTGGAATTTAGAATACAATGAATTGGATCTTAGCAGTACAATAAATGGACTCTGCGGTGCACCACCCAAATTCCAATTCCATTATCTCTTTTCAAGAGTGAAGCATTGATTTTCACAAATGCTAGGAGAGTTAACAGCTGACAACTCCTTATGTGAATCCCATTCTGGGAACCACCTACTGAAGTAGACATCCACCTTGCCCGGGATCACACCCCCTTCCATGGAGCAGAGTATATCCAATGAATGGTCCCTATTTGGAGTATAAGGGTCCATCCTCCTTGAAATAATGAGGGACAACCATGAAGGACTATTCCATCACCAAAAGACTACGAGTTGGGCTGAAGGTTTTGTTATAACTCAAATTTTCCCTTTGTTCAATATTGCTCTCTTCACTTGCCAGTAGGTATAGAATAAAATTTCTACACACTAATCTCTGACAAAGGGTTTGTTTCCCAGAGTACTTGACCTTCAACACTATTTTATCATTTTTTTCTATGGTTAATTTTTTTTGTAATTTCTTCTTGAAAATATGGGTGTTTAGAAGTATGTTGCTTAATTTCTAGTCATTTAGATTTGCTTTTTCTATTGATTTCTACTTTATTCAACTGTGGCCAGAGGACATATTTTTTAAATTTTGTTGAGAATGTGTTGTATGGATTAGCATATGGTCTATTTTGGTGAATCTTCCGTACGTATTTGAAAAAAATGAATATTCTGCAGATGTTGGGTGAATAGTCTATAAATGTTATATAAGTAGGTTGTTCAAATATGCTGTTCATATACTCTGTATCCTTTGTTGTTGTTGTTGCATGGTACCATTGAGTAGGATTCCACTCATAGTGACCCTATGTACAACAGAACGAAACACTGCCCGGTCCTGTGCCACCCTCACAAGCGTTGCTATGTTTGAGCTCATTGTTGCAGCCACTGTGTCAATCAGTCTTGCTGAGGGTCTTCCTCTTTTTCACTGACCGTCTACTTTCCCAAACATGATGTCCTTCTCCAGGAACTGGTCCCTCCTGATAACATGTCCGAAGTACGTAGGATGAAGTCTCACCATCCTCGCTTCTAAGCAGCATTCTGGCTGCATTTCTTCCAAGATAGACTTGTTCGTTTGTTGGCAGTCCGTGCTATATTCAATATTCTTTGCAAAACAATACATTTCAAATGTATTAATTCGGCTTCTATTTTCCTTACTCGTTGACCAGCTTTTGCGTGCATATGGGGTGATCGAAAATACCATGGCTTGGGTCAGGCACACCTTAGTCCTCAAAGTGACATCTTTGCTTTATAACATTGTATTCTTCCTGACTATTTTTTTGTTTTTCTGTTTTTAACTGACAGAGAGGAGTTAAATTCACCAAATATGACTTCATTTAGCTATTTGTCCTTGTGGTTTTATGTAATTTAAAGCTATTGTGAAACTAGCCTACACATTTAGGATTTTCAAGTCTTCTCATTGTGTTGAAATTTTCATCATAAAGAAAAAATACTCTTTATTTCTATTAATGCCTTTAGCCTTAAATGCTACTTGTCTGATACAGATACATTTTTGATTACTTTTCCAAGGAATATATTTTCCATCCATTGAATTTCTACCAATTTATGTCATTTTTTTTAAACTGGTTCTTTTGTGTAGAGCACATTGTTGCCTCTTATAGATCCATTATGATAATCATTGACATTTAATTGAAGTATTTAGTGTATTTTTCATACAGTATAATTACTAAAAATGGTTGGATTTAAGTGTATAATTTTGCTATTTGTTTTCAATTTTTGCAGCAACAATGCTATATTTTCACCAAACTCATCTTTTTCTCTAGGTACACAACTAAATAACATATTCCAGTAAATTTATCGTTAGGTTTGAGTTGTGTGATTAAGTTCTTGTCACTGGAGCCTGAATGGAAGCTGCATATATTATCTCTGGGTCTTGCCCGTAAATATCTCTCACATGTAACTCTCCATCTTCCACCTCTACTAACCACAACGGACTATGACATGAGCAAATAATGTCTTTTAATGTGTCAAGTCACTGAGATTTAAGAATTTATTATATCATACTGTGCCGTAATAACTAAATGAGATAATCTAAAAAATTACCTGGTCCAAGACTTACCCCTTTCTAAGTCCCCAAAATTGATATTTAATATCAAATACTTAAAAAAGATCTAAGAGTAAACTATCAAGAAAGATACTGAAAATTAGTGCACACAAAGAAGATGGAAAAATCAGTTATTGGATGTGGATATAATCATGCTGGAAAGAGAACAGGCTTTCTAATAATTTAAGGAACGATATGGAATAAAATAAATGACTCATATTCAAGTTCAAGGTGAAGCTGAAGAAAATTAAATCAAGTCCATGAAAGCCAAAGTACGACCTTGACTATATCCTGCCTGAATTTAAAGACCATCTCAAGAATAGATATGATAAACATTAGTGATGGAAGACCATAAGAGTCATGGGATAACATCAAGGAAATCATACCCAAATAAAGCAAAAGGCATTAAAAAGACAGGAAATAAAGAAAAGACCAAGTCAGAAAAGTCTCTGACCAAAGTCAGAAGAGACTCTGAAACTTGCTTTTGAGTGCATAACAGCTGAAGTGGATGGAAGAAATGATGAAGTAAAAGAGCTGAACAGATTTCAGAAGGTGCTTTGAGAAGACAAGGTAAAGTATTATAGTAAAATGTACAAAGACCTGGAGTTATAAAACCAAAACGGAAGGACATGCTCAGGATTTCCCAAGCTGAAAGAACTTAAGAAAAAAATCAAGCCTCGAATTGCAGTATTGAAAGATTCAGCCTCTTCACTGGAGAAAGATGTAGCAGTCTGCTTCTGTAAAGATTTACAGTCTTGGAAACTCTATGGGGCTGTTCTACTCTGACCTGTAGGGTTGTTATGGCAGTGGGTTTGGTTTTGGTATGGGCAAAAAATTGAATGATGCAGGAAGCCTTAACGAATATGGAAGGAATACACAGAATTACTTTACCAAAAAGAACGGATGGTTGTTCAACCATTTCAGGAGGCAGCATATAACCAGAAACCATCTATACTGAAGGAAGAATTCCAAACTTCACTGAAGGCATTGGCAAAAACAAAGCTCCAGCAATTGATGGCATATCAATTGAGATTATTCAACAAATGGATGCAATGCTGGAAGCCCTCACTCATCTATGCCAAGAAATTTGAAAGAAAGCTATTTGGCCAACTAACTGGAAGAAATCCATATCTGTGCCCATTCCAAAGAAAGGTGATCCAACAGTGTGGAAATTATTGAACAATATCATTGATATCACATGCTAGCAAAATTTTGCTGAATATAATTCAGAAACTGCTGCTGCAGTACATTGACTGGGAACTGCCAGAAATTCAAACTGGATTCAGAAGAGAACATGGAGTGAGGGATATCATTGCTGACGTCAGATAGATCTTGGCTGAAAGCAGAGAATACCAGAAAGACGTTTACCTGTGTTTTATTGACTATGCTAAGGCATTCGACTGTGTGGATGGTAACAAATTATCGATAACATTGTAAAGAACGGGAATTCCAGAACACTTAATTGTGCGCATGAGGAACCTGTACATAGACCAAGAGGCAGTCATTTGAACAGAACAAGGGATACTACATGTTTTAAAGTCAGAAAAGATGCGCATCAGAGTTGTATCCTTTCACTATACTTATTCTATCTATATGCTGAGCAAATAATCCAAGAAGCTGAACTATATGAAGGAGAATATGGTATCAGGAATGGAGAAAGACTCATTAACAACCTGAAATATGCAGATGACATAACCTTGCTTGCTGAAAGTGAAGAAGAATTGAAGCATTTACTGACAAGATGAAAGACCACAGCCTGCAGTATGGATTATACCTCAACAAAAAGAAAACAAAAATCTTACAACTGGATCAATAAACAACATCATGATAAATGGCAAAGAAATTGAAGTCATCAAGGATTTCATTCTTCTTGGATCAACAGTGCCAATGGAAGCAGCAGTAAAGAAGTCAAAGGACATATTGTGTAGGGCAAATCTGCTACAAAAGACTTTAAAATTTTAAAAATCAAAGATGTCACTTTGAGGACTAAGGTACACCTGATCCAAACCAAGACGTTTTCAATCCCCTAATATGCATTTGAAAACCGGATAATGAATAAGGGAGAGCAGAGAAGAACTGACACATTCAAATTGTGGTGTTGGTGAAGAACATTTAATATACTATTAACAGCCAGAAGAAGGAATAGATCTATCTTGGAGGAAGTACAGCTAGAATGCTGCTTAGAAGGGAGACACAAGACTTTGTCTTGCTTGTTTTGGACATGTTATCAGGAGGGACCAATTGCTGGAGAAGGACATCATGTTTAGTAAAGTAGAGGGTCGGCAAAACAGAGGAAATCCCTCAACAGGTGGTTGAAACAATGGGCTTAAACATAGAAATGATTTTAAGGATGGCGCAGGATGTTTGTTTCTTTTATACATAGGGTAGCTATGAGTCAGAGCTGACTCAAAGACAGCTAACAACCACGTGGAATAAATATAGAGTATTAATTTTCTCATAAGTTAAAATTCTAAAGCAATACTGAGAAATCAGAAGTTTTCTTTGCCTTAACTGAAAAGAGACTTACTAAAAGTATAAGAGGCTTTCTGCAATGTAGCTGTTCCCAATTGCCAAGTTGATTCTGTCTCATGATGACCCAATGTGTGTCAGAGTAGAATTATATTCCATAGGATTTTCAATGGCTGATTTTTTTTTCAGAAGTATATCTCCAGTCTTTTTTTCTGAGGCACCTGTGGATGGATTTGAACCTCCAAGCTTTAGGTTAGCAGCCAAGCATGTTACCTGTCTGCATTACCCAGGGACTACATGGCTATAAGCTCAGTGGAAATCTCTTCATTGTATTAGAGCCATCCCTCAAACATTTTCCAACCCTGTCTTAGAATTCTATGGTTTCCAATGATTTATGCAATATTTTAATAAAAATTACATACATACTGCATATATTTTATATATTTTTCTACAGAAGAAATACGTTAAAGAAGGAAACATTGAATTCTCAGAAGCTAGTGTGGGGGGATAGTCCCAACAAGTATGAAAAGAAAAAAAATACCTGATATATGAAATAGTATTTTAAATGTGTTTCAAAAGCTAGAATCTGTGAAAAAAAAAAATAATGAAATTACAGCTTAAAAAAGAACAAATTATGTTATACTATAAAGGGATTTTTTTAAAAAGTAGTTTCATCACTACTCTTAAAAAATGTAAAAATACAAAGTCCATCATCAAATATAAAACAAATATCTAGCAATATTTCAAAATTAGAGTGCTCCTTAAGGTGTTGTTCAAATTACGAGAGGAAGTTACATAGTTCCTGCAAGTTCACTTTTTATTGCAACAACCCTATTCAAATTTTACTATTTTCAATTCAATTGCTTTATCTTTGTATCTTCTTAGAATGGGTGAAGTACTTGTAATTCGAACTAACAATGCTCACAATATTTAGATGTTTCCTAAGTATAAAAATCTTCAAAATCATTAATTTTTCTACTAATGCCTGGCAATACCCTGTAGCTATCCTGTAGTTCTCATTGTGAACATCACTAGCTCCCTTACATTGAAACATATACTTCTCCATTTGTACGTAAATTCTGGAGATGTGCTGTTTGAGAGAATTAATCCTTAATTTACTGTTGAATTATTCTAAAACTTCTCAGAATCACTGTACTCCCTAATTATCTTCACTTACATTCATGGTAATGTATTGTCCTCTGAACTAAATTTACCCATATACAAAGGAAGACAATGATAGAAAGTTCCCAACTAACTAATGTATGAGCACACACACCAACAAAAGGATTTCAGCATCTAAGGGTAAAGAGGACACCAAAAGAATGCAGACAGCACATGAACACACCCAAGGCATGGGCATGAATTGCACCTAAAGTAAGGTTTTCCCAGCAGATGTCTTAGAAGTATAATAATGAAATAGCTTATATTATAACAGAAATGCCAAAGATACCACATAATATTTAAAATGTAGGGTACATATCTATAAATGTTGATCTATAAAAGATCGAATCTGGAACTTTTCACCGTTCTCAACTTTGAAAAATTGAGAAGGTAGTAAAAAGAATTCAACACATTCTAAAGAGAAGCATTAAGACAGAGCATAGTGATAACTACAAAGCTGTAAACCAACTGAGCTCCAATGACTATTAATTTTGCTAAGAAACAAGAAGCAACTGAAAAAAACTGAAGAAAATAAATTAAATTGAAGTAAACGAATGCAAGTGGCAAAAGGGACAATTTGTCCTAGAGACATTTGCAGAACATTTATGAGAACTCTCTACAGAATTAGCTAACATTATTACATTGTACTGAGTATTGATTATTCTAGAGGGAAAATACTATCTGAGAATTATGGATGTAATATTCTGAGATGAAAATAAGGCTATACATTACCAAGCAACCTGTTTATATTGCTGATTTAATAATCTTCATCATTATTTATACTCTTCTTGTACAGGAAACACATTTTCTTCTGAGTCTCGAGCGTCCTTCACTACAATGTTGCATATTATCTTTGGGGCTGATTGTGAAAAACTTCCTATGTGAAATAGACTTCCGAAGAAACAGAAATAATATTCTTCAGTTCTTCAGCTCTTTTTTTCACCTTAATTTTCACCAGTGCTGAGGAACAAACCAAATTATTACAATAAAACACTGAGAGACAACCCAGGAAATTTTAATATTTCCTAACTGTGTATGTTTATTAGAAGTGGTTTATTAAGACAAATTAACATTAATTAAAGTGCGGTCACACTCCTCATAACGACCTTTCTGGCAACATCCAACCGTATATATGTCTCTGATTCCCTAAGGTTAAAATAGAGTTCAGAAATCCCTATCGGAGAATGGGACATAGATGTAACTGGATACAGCAAATGCAACAGCTTCCTGCATGAAACACGTGTATCTCATGTCTCTTGTATACAAAGCAACTGTGCTGTCTGACATATAATGGTACAGTATATATATATATATATATATATATATATATATATATATATATAACCTATAACACATATGTGTTGATAGTCATAATAAATACCTATGTTACTGGCTTATGTATGTACCGTACTTCCTATCATTATTTTAATGTGAACTTTCCCTACTTAGAAACAAAAAGTTTACTGTATAACAATGTATCCTTCGACTTGTAGGAAGCAGCATCCAATCTCATGTACCGTGCTTCTCTAGAGTGTTGTAGTGCTATCTCTCTTTAATTTTCTTAAGAAAGTATTACCCTGAAGTGCAACATGGCTCCCAAAAGCGGCAAAACCAAGGCAAGTGATAGCAGCAGCAAGAGGCAAAGGAGCTACCAATTTGGAAGTGAAACAAAAAGTATCCCATATAGCTTTGCTAAGTATATAATAATGTGTTCCCACAATGTCCAAATCATATAAAGTCCCATTTCACAGAACATATTGTGGAAATTAAGTGGTGCATGGCTATATATATTATTACTGTCAGTTTATGAAGAGAATTTATTATTTTTGACTGATATGATTTAAAAAAAAATTTATTGTACTTTAGATAAAGATTTACAGAACAAATAGTTTCTCATTAAACAGTCAGTACACATATTGTTTTATGACATTGGTTAACAACCCCACGACATGTCAACACTCTCCCTTCTAGACCTTGAGGACCCTTTTTTTGGTGAAAATATACATAGCCAAAGTTACACCATTTTGAAAGTTTCTACATGTACAATTCAGTGACATTGATTACATTCTTCCAGTTGTGCTGCTATTCTTACTATCCTTTCCAAATTATTATTCCATCCCCATTATCTTCAACTCACTGTCCCCTAGGCTTCCCATCAAACCTTTTGAGTTGCCGTTGTCAGTTTGATCTCACATAAATAGTTCTTTTTTTTTGTACCTTAGATGAAGATTTGCAGAACAAATAGTTTCTCATTCAACAGTTAGTACATATATTGCCCTATGACAATAGTCAACAATCCCATGACATGTCAACACTGTCCCTTCTCAACCTTGGGTTCCCTATCACCAGCTTTCCTGTCCCCTCCTGCCTTCTAGTCCGTGTCCCTGGACTGCTGTGCCTCATTAGTCCTGTTTTGTTGTATGAGGCTGTCCAATCCCCAGCTGAATGGTGAACTTCGGGAAGGGCTTCACCACTGAGCTAAAAGGGTGTCCAGGGGCCATACTCTAGGGGTTTCTCCAGTCTCTGTCAGGCCAGTAAATCTGGTCTTTTTTGTGAGTTAGAATTTTGTTCTACATCCTTTTCGAGCTCTGTCCAGGACCCTCTATTGTGATCCTGGTCAGAGCAGTCAGTGGTGGTAGCCAGGCACCCTCTAGCTGTACTGGACTCAGTCTGGTGGACGCCGTGGTAGCTGTGGTCCATTCGCCCTTTGGACTAATCTTTTCCTTTTATCTTGTTCTCTTCATTCTCCCTTGCTCCTGAAGGAGTGAGACCAATGGAGTATCTTAGATGGCTGCTCACAGGCTTTTAAGACCCCAGATGCTGCTCACCAAGGTAGAATGTAGAACATTTGACTGATATGATTTTATACTTGTAAAACCCAAGAACACCAACTATAAAACTATGAGGAATATATGAAAATTCCACAAGATGGAAGATTAAATAATTAATGAAGAAAAAGTGATAGACTTTTTGTAAGTAAAAACTTAGGGAGGCTATAATGGGGAAAATGTCGTATTTATAACATCTCAAAATAGGAGGATGATGAATGAATGTATAAAGAAAGATAATAGAGTGAATTATATAAAAGGGACTGAGTGTGGGATGAATGTGTTACTTAAATCAGTGTGGGGAAGGTATATCACTAAATAAACGATATGACAATAACTAGTTTGAGCTGTTCAAGTCAGGTAAATACCTACTTCCTTAAAAAAAAAAGACACCAAAATAAATTAACATATAGGTCAAAGACTAACATTAAGTATAAAGAAACCGTAGAAGAATGAGAAGAAATAATGAGTCGATTTCATTTTAATACTAGTGGGGTGGCAAAAACTATTTTAAGTAAGCTACCAAAAACAAACGTAATTAAAGAAAGATTGATAAATTTGATTACTAACTTATTAAGCATTTCACCAAGAGGGAAAACACAACAAAGCCCAAGGAGAAATATCAAATGGGAAAAATATATTAATAAAATACGTTACAAAGTATCAATCAATTTTGTGAAGAATTCTTATATTCATTAAGAAAAAGTCTACAGCTCAATATAACAACGTACAAAGGGCATAAAGAAACATAGTTCAGCTTTTAATTTATTATTTAAGTTTTTTTTTCAGTAGGTAATAATGTTCATGGGATCAAAATCAAAATGATAGAAAATGATGAACATGGAAGACTTATTCCTACCTCTGTGCCAATTTCCACCACATACTCCCATCTCATGTGGGAGATAACTTTTGTTAGCTTTTTAATATACGTTTTCAGTGTTTATTTATGCAAAAACCCATTGTTGTCCAGTTGATTCTGACTCACAGCCACCCTATAGGACAGAGTAGGACTGCCCCATAGGGTTTCCAAGGAATGGATGGTGGATTCAAACTGCTAACCTTTTGGTTAGCAGCTAGGTTCTCACCCACTGCGCCACCAGGGCTTTGTTTATTTATGCGGTCGTAAGGAAATACAAACATATAATTGTAGGCTTTTCTTGCCTTACATAAAATATATCATACACTGTACCCTCTTCTGCACCATACTTTTTTTAATGTAAATATATAATGTGAATTTTTTCCTGTTTGGACATAGAGAGTGTTGTCATTCTCTCAGACGTCTACATATTCCACTATGTGGATGTATTGTAGTTTATTTAATAATTTCCATATAGAAGGGGTTTGGCTTGTGTTCATTATATTGCATTATAAAAAAAGATGCTATGAAGAATGACGTACATAGGTCATTTTCTACGTACGTTGTTACGTCTGTAAGATATATTTCTCAAAGAGTACTGAGTCAAAGCGTAAATGCAATTGCAATTTGGATGGATACTGTCAAATTTTTCTTCGTTAGTGGTTGAACCATTTTACACTTTTGCTTGCAGTGTTGAAGAATACCTCTTTTCTCAAAGCCCTGCAAGTAGATTGTGTAATCAAACTAAATGTTTAGCTTTTTAGCAGTCTAGATTATATACACACACACACATTTCTGTGTAATTCCTCTTAATGGGATTGGACACCTTTCCATATGTTTCAGTGTAATTTTCCTGTGTATGTGTCTGTTTGTCTATGTGTTTTGTATTTGTTTTTGTGTTTTTGCTTTTGTTTCTTTTTCTGGACTTGTGGACGTTTTTATTTTTTATGTAGCTAAAGATTCAAATTCTTCTGTGGTTCCTGGAAAATTTTTAACAGCTCTTGAGGCATGATTAGAAAATGGCTTCCAATTATAAAGCCATAAAATAATTACTTCTCTGTTTTCTTCAACTGATTTAAGGTTTCATTTCTTAAAAACTTTAAATTGTTGGTAATTTTGTCTTTTATCTGTGGTTTGTTATGAAATACACATCCAATTTTATCTTCTTCTGAGTGACTATCTATTAGTCCAACACTATTTATTAAAAAGTCTACTTAATAACCGATTTGAGGTACATATGGCTTTTAAATAGTAAATCAATGCACAATCTTGATCATATTTTTAAAAAGTACATTAAAATGACAATGGAATATATTTTATTAAAAATATATATATTACACTTATAATATTTATTATATATAAATATATATATTATATAAAATGTATATTTTGTATATATTTATTATATATAAAAATATATATATTTTATTTAAAAAATTTGGTAATATATTACCTTACTGCTTATGAGGGACAACAGTTAATATCATACACAGCTGATGGAAGGTAAAGTGGTCTAACCTTACTGGTGAGCATTTTGGCACTATCTATCAAATAATTTAAATACACATACACTTGGATACAGCAATTCCCCTTGCAGAATAAATATAGTCACAAGGATATGCAAAAACAACGTACATTACCATCAATAGAGACTCATTAACTCAACTAAGATGCATTAATTCAATGGTATGCTGTTAGCTGTTGAAAATGAATAAAATGGATCTATATACATCAATATAAAATTATTTATAAGAAATATTAAATAACAAACATGCAGAAAGAAATGCATACAACATTCTGTCATATATGTACGCAACATACATACGTTTTTAAATTTTAAATATATATGTCCTCAAATAGATATTCTTTTAAAGATATAGAATATGTATTGTAAGTACAATTAACTATATATCTATACTCTCTTTCTCTGTATATATATGTACATGTATATACACACATTCATATACATGTATGAGTCCTGGTGGAGCAGTGATTAAGAGCTCGGCTGCTAACCAAAAGGCTGGCAGTTCAAATCCACCAGCCGTTCCTTGGAAACCCTATGGGGCAGTTCTACCCTGTTCTACAGGGGGCCTATGAGTCAGAATCGACTTGACAGCAATGGGTTTTATATATAGAAGACCTGGATCTAATGGTTACTTTGAGAGATGATTGAAGAATTAGGATCTACATAGGACAGAGGTATAATTTTTAAACATAATGTAAGCTGTTTATTTTAGGATAATTTTAGATTTACAGAAAAATTGCAAAGATAGTTCAAAGAGTTTCTATACATCCTGCAACAATTTTCCTCATACATACGGTAAATTTGTTATAATTAATGAACCAATATTGATACAATATTATTAACTAAAGTCCATATTTTATTCAAATGTCCTCTATTGATATTAATCTTGATCACTTGGCAGAGATAGCATTTGTAAGATTTCACCACTTTTCATTCTGAGCTCTTTGGAAATATGTCACTAAGCTCTGTCCACCGCGAAAGGATGTGTATTTATGCTCTACCTCCTTGGGTGCAGAGTATTTACATAAATTATTCAGAATATTTCTGTATGGCAGATTTTTCTAATCTCCCAGTTATTTGTTTAATCATTCACATTTTTTTCTAATATCCTAGTTATATATTTAATCTGTATGGATTCAATGATATTCTCTTTATACTTTGGGTTATAATCTATTACTGTTTTATTTATTTTGTTTCTCAAATTGTTTCAGCTTTGGCCACTGGGTGTGCTTCAGTTGGATCTTGTACCCCTTTAAAATACCCCTGCTAGTATAGAGATTTTTTGCTTTGTTTTGTTTCAATTTTTATGGGATTTATTATGTATTTTTAGCATTTCTTTACTTTCTGGTGCTATAAGATTCTAAAGGCTCATCTTGTTTATTTTCCATTCCATCCTAGAATCCTTTCTTTCACTAATGAGCCCTGATTCCTTTTATTGGAAAATGGGTTAAGAAACCAAGACCTGGGCAAGTGCTGTTTACTGTTGGGGTGGTGCTGCTTCTAGTCCATTTCAGCTGACAGAATAAGAAAATATATATGTGTATAATAACCCATGTATGTATACCTATTCATGAATATTTTTAGATGTGGCTATCTGTATGTATATTAAGCTAAACACAAGTTCTTACTAAATGGCACCAACTCTAATCCATTACCAAATGGGTCACTCTAGCCTCCTCTCCTTGCTTATCTGTATCTTTCCACTCCAAAAGTGTCTCACCAATCCATGCCCTTAATGGCTCAAGTCGAATATACAGGTATAGCAGTATAAGAATTTGTAACTAGAACACCAACAGGGAACAATTTTATCAACTAGAGTTCAGTCTTGTGTAGAGTTCCTTTTGCCTTTGACTTACAGACTTCACTTATTTCCAAAGTTAGTAGGTGAGCATCTTCCCCCTACACACACACCAGTTAGACTGTTTCACATATTTATAAGTTAGATTTTTCTGTCACATCCTGCATTCCATCCTACAAATTCCTAAATGCTGTTTTTAGATTTGCATACATTGAGATTTACCCTTTGTGCTATAAAGTTCTATGATTTTGACAAGTGCACGCCATGTGTTCACCATTACATTATTATACAGAATAGTTTCACCACTAAAAAATCCCATGTTCTTTACCTATTCAACCCCCCACCATTACTCAACCTCTGACAACAACTGATATGTTTACCATCATTATAGCTTTGTCTTTTCCAAAATGTCATATAAGGAAATCATGTAGTATGTAGCCTTTTCAGACTGGATTCTTTTACTTAGCAATGTTTTTAGAACTCACCTATATCTTTGTGTGGCTTTATAGCTCCTTCTATTTAAACACTAAACAATACAATAGTATTGCATTGTATAGATTACCACAATTTGTTTATCCATTTACCCATAGGAGAACATCTTGCTTGCTTTCAGTTTTTGATGTTTATGAATAAAACTGCTATAAACATTCACGTGCAGGTTTTTGTGTGGACATAAGTTTTTAAATCAGTTCAGTAAATTCCTAGAAGTGTGATTGCTGGATTATACGATAAGACAATTTTTACCTTTGCAAAAACTTCCAAACTCTCCTACAAATTGCCTGTATCATTCTGAATTTCCATCAGCAGCATATGAGGGTCCCTGTTACTCAGTATCTCAACCAACAACATTTGATATTAAATATATATGTATATAATATCAAATGTTATATATATATATATATGGAGCCCTAATGGCACAGTAATTTAGAGCTTGCCTGCTAACCAACAGGTTGGCTGTTCAAATCCAACAGCCGCTTCTTGGAAATCCTGTGGGGCAGTTCTTCTCCGTCCTCTAGGGTCACTATGAGTTGGAATCAATTTGAAGAGAATGGGTTTTGTTTTGTTTTTGTATATCTATATATATAGTATTGTAGCCATTCTGTGTGTGGTGTGTAGTGGTATCATGGGCTATTTTAACTTATAATTCACTAATGACATGCTACTGAAAATCTATTCATATGTTTATTTGACGTCTGTATATATATATATATATATATATTTTCAAATGAGGGTTGCTTGTTTTCTTACCATTGACTTTTAAGTATTCTTACCATTGACATTTAAGTATTCTTTGTATATTTTGGATAAACCAGAAAACCTGTTGCCAGCAAGTTGATTCTGACTCATTGTGACACCATGTATGTCACAGTAGAACTGTGCTCCATGTAGTTTTCAATGGGTGATTTTTCAGAAGTAGCTACCCAGGTCTTTCTTCTGAGGTGCATCTGAGCGGATTTGAACTGTCAACATTTTGGTTAGCAGCCAATCACGTTAAACATTTGCACACACAGAGACATATTTTGGGTACGTCCTTTATCAGATTTTTTTTTTGCAAATATTTTCTTCCAGTTCGTGATTTGTCTTTTTATTCTTCAAACCGTGTCTTTTGCAGAGCAGAATTTTTTATTTTAGTAAAGTCCAACTTTTTTTTTTTTTTGCTGATCATAGTTTTGGTGTTGTGTCTAAAAACATCACAATATCAAAGGTCATGTAGATAGTCACGTGTATTTTCTTTTAGAAGGTTTATATTATTGTGTTTTACATTTAGGTCTATGATCCATTTTGATTTAATTTATTGAAAGGTGTAACTTCTGTATCTTTGTTCATTTTTTGCATACGGACATCCAATTGTTTCATTTCCTTTTTTTTATTGTTGTAATTAAATGAAGTTTACATTTCAAGTTAGTCTCCCATACAAACATTTTTTTTGCATACATTGTTATGAGACCCTAATTGCTCACCCCATTTTGTGACAGCACACTCCTCCTTTCTGGGGCACCTCCAGTCTCAGTTGGACCATTAAATCTGGTCTTCTTACTAGAATTTGAGTTCTGCACCCCATCGTTCTACTGCTCCATCAGGGACCCTCTGTTGTGTTCCCTGTCAGGACGTTCATTGGTGGTAGCTGGGCACCATCTAGTTCTTCTGGTCTCAGGCTGATGAAGTCTCTGGTTTATGTGGCCCATTCTGTCTCTTGGGCTAATACTTTCCTGTGTCTTTGGTGTTCTTCATTCTCCTTTACTTCAAGTGGTTGGGACCAATTGATTCATCTTAGATGGCTGCTTGCAAGCTTTCATTTCCATTTATTGAAAAGATTATTCTTTCTCCATTATAATGTCTTTGCCTTGTTGCCAAAAATCAGGTGACTATATGTGTATGTTTGTCTATGTCTCTGTTCTCTATTCTGTTTCATTGATCTATGGTTCTATTCTTTCACTAAAACCATACAGTCTTGATTATTGTAGATTTATAGTAAATATTGAAGTCAAGTAGTGTGAGTTCTCCAACTTTGTTCTTTTTCTTCAGTATAATGCTACCTAGTCTAGGTTTTTGCCTTTCTGTATAAACCATAATCAGTTTGTTGATAGCTACAAAGTAGCTTGTAGGGGGAAGCTTTGAGTATGGATATTTGATCTTTCTTCTTTCTAATATATGCATTTAATTCTACAAATTACCCTTTAATTATCACCTTTACTAAGTACAAGTAATTTTAATTGAAAATATTTTAAATTTCTTCTGAGACTTCTTGTTTGATCAATGTGTTATTTAGAAGCATGTTCTTTAATTTCCAAATATCTCTGGATTTTCCAGTTATGTTTCTGTTACTGATTTATAGTTCAGTTCAATTGTAGTCTGAACACAGACTTTGCATGATTACTATTCTTTTGAATTTGTCAAGACACGTTGCATGTCCCTAAATATAGTTAATCTTGGCGAATGGTCAATGTGAGCTTGAGAAGAATATGTACTCTACCACTGTTAGATGAAGAGCCCTGGTGGTGCAGTGGTTAAGAGCTATGCCTGCTAACCAAAAGGCCAGCAGTTCGAATTCACCAGCCTCAACTCAGAAACCCTATTGGACAGTTCTATTCTGTCCTGTAGGGTTGCTATGAGTCAGAATCAACTCTCCAGCAATGGGTATTGTTAGATGAAGTATTCTGTGAATATCAGCTAGGTCAAATTGATAAAAAGTGCCTTTCAAGTCATATATACCTTTATTGATATTTCTCGCTGCTTGATACATCAATTACTGAAAGAGGGGTGTTGAAGTTTCCAACTCTAATAGTAGATTTGTCTATTTCTCTTTTCAGTTCTATCAGTTTTTGCCTGACATATTTTGACTCTCTGGTTTTAGAAGCATACCTAAAATCATAATGATTAGGGTTAGTATGTCTTCTTGGAGAACTAATTGCTTTTTCATTATGTAACACCTCTATTTATCCCTGATGACTTTCCTTATTCTGAAATCTACTTCGTCTAAAATTATTCTGGCTATTTCAAATTTACTTTTTAGTAGTGTTAGCATTGCATATCCTTTTTCATCCCTTACTTTTAATCTGTCCAAGTCTTCATATTTGAAGTGAATTTCTTGTAGACAGCACATTGTTGCATCTTTTTAAAATAATCTCTTCTGAGAAGCTTTGTCTTTTAATTGTCTTATTTAGACCACTTATATTTAATGTGATTAATGATCTTATTAAATTATTATCTACCATGTTCGTAACTGTTTTCCATCACTTACGTTTGTTCTTTGTTCCTTTTTCCCCCCCTTTTTTCTCCCTTCTCTGGTTTTAACTGAGAATTTTGTATGAATCCATTGTATCTCTTCTCTTACTATATCAATTATACTTTTCTATAAAAGCATTTTGGTAGTTTCCTTAGAATTTACAATATACATGTTAACTAATCTAAGTTCACTCTTGGTGTTGTACAGTACTATGGGTTTTGACAAAAGGATAATGTTGTATATTTACCATTACAGTAACATACAGACTAGTTTCATAACCCTAAAAATTCCTGTGGGCATCTATTCATTCCTTGTCCTCGCCACCTGCCCTCCCACCCCCACTCCGAATGCCTGGCAACCACTGGCAATCACTGCATTGTCTATTTGTGTCACAATGATGTCCTAAATAGTATATTCTGTGCAATAACCTTGAATGAGTTCCCTGCTGACTAATCTCCTTGGTTACTACCCATTATGCAAGCCTAGTATTCAAGCCTTCCTGTCAAGTTTGTGATCCTTGAAAAATCTTTTCTATCCATTACTTTCTGCCTCAGTTAACCAGCTGATTACTGTTGCTTGCAACCAAGAACCCAGACTGAAACAAAACACAACCTTCAAAAACTGAAAAAGGACAAATCATTTATAAAAAGCTTCATTTCTGAGAATATACAACAACACTAACCTAATCTATTGGTATATAGATATCTACCAAAATATCACAATACATAGCTGATTGCTCTATTATTTAAAGTATATTCTGCCAAAAGGTATATGAATTTGGAATAGAAAGTTAGAGAAAAAATAAAATATGACACTAAGATTGTCTTTACAGAAAGAAGAGAACATGGGGTTACAATGAAGGAAATTAGATAATTGACAGAGAAGATGTCTTGCAGAAATATCAAAACAGAATTTCAGTTTCAAGAACAGAGAATTATACATGGAAAATATATAGCTTACACTCCTTTAGGAAAAGTTTCAAAAGGCAATAAAATGGAAAGCAGAAAACATTTTGTCTATATTTTATGATATTAAAAATCTAAGGAAATGGAAATCTTTATGTGGTTGAAAACAGACAACAGTAATAAGTTATGGAAAATGAAAGTATCAGTATCAACTTCCTTATATTCTTTCTTTCTTATTATCAAGAACATCATACCAGCAACTTAATTATCCTGTTTGTTTAAATTTCTTTTCACAGTTGCATGGCTATGGAGAGTGTCTCTGCCTACATTTATTTTGTTTCTGTATCTTTCTCTGTCGTTACCTCTGCTCTTCCTCCAGAAGACTGTTTTTTAATTCTACACCTGTTCTTTAGTAATTAAATCTCTCCATTGTCAGTCCTTGTATGATCCACAGGTTCCTGTGCCCAAAATTTCTCAGTTCTTTTCCCCATCATCTGTTTTCCACTAGGAATATCCTGTTCTACTGAAAAAATCCCACTGTGTAGCTCTAAAGAAGCTCTGCTGGATACATCACCTGTAGTAAGCAAAATCAGTGCATCTGGACACTGCTTAGTTCTTCCACAGACCACATACTTGGTACATTTGGAAAACAGCTTGCTGTCCAAAGTATGAGTTTATATTAATGTTTGCTCCCGCTTAATAAATGTTCAAAAAATGAAAGCAAAAGAGAGAGCACACACACACACATATACACACACGCGCGTTTGCACACCCTATTTGAAATGCCCTTTTTTCTCCCTTCTACGTTCCATTGTAGAATAACAAGTGACCAATGATCTTCAATCTATGATGGTCCAGTAGTGTCTATTTTTTTCCCTATGAAGATCTGAGAGTCTTCTACATTTTTCTCTAGCATAAGTTGGGATGACATTCACAAACAATATAAATTGATATAAACTCATTACTTACAGTATCTACAAGGATTATGCTTTTGTTACATGTAGAAAAAAAGTGACCAATGTCCATTAGTCATTTTGCATCCAACATAATAGTAAAAATTAAAATGTCTATTGAAATTAAGTGCAGATATAGAAGAGCGGGAATGTGTAAAATGATATTTAATTGTGGTTTTAATTTGCATTTATATCTTTTCTTATATTTATTTTATTAAATATTGCGTAAAGTATCTTTTCAATTTTTTTACTCTCTTTCCCTTGGCTTAGTTTTCTTTTTTTGAATGGGGAGGTGCTTTTCTCTCAAAACTGTATATTAATAGTATTACAAATGATTTCTTCCTGTTTGTGATCATGCCTTATATATATCTCTTTTATTTTCTATATGATGTATTCTTATGAAATAAAGTTTTTCGTTTTAGTGTAGTGACATGAATTAATATTTTCCTTTATGGTTTGAAAATTTTTGTCTTGCTTAAGAAATTCTTGTCTGTTCTAAGATATTCTCAAGTGTTTTCTTCTGAACGTTTTGCATTTTTTTAACATTCATAAGTTGAACTCATATGTAATATATTTTTGTGTTCATATTCATTTTTTCCCATATAATAAAAAGGTATTTTGCCATCATTATCTGAAAATTCGATTATTTTTCTACAGATCTCTAATACTAGCTAAGTAATAAATAAACCTGACTTATACGTGTGGATCCATTTCTGGGGTCTGTATTACGTTCCTTTGGTATATATATATATTTGTATCCTTGAACTCATAGTACAAAGTCTGAATCACTAGAGCTTTATAATAATCATTGATGTCTAATAAGGCAAATTGCCTCACTTGTTCTTCTTTAAAATGGATTTGGCTATTGTTGGACTTATGTTTCCATCTCAGTTGCAGAAAAAAGTTTATCAAATTTTATAGAATATAAGAACTACCTAGGATTTTGTTTGGAATATCAGTGTCTAGGTTATTTTGAGGAGAATGACATTATTAAAATATAGAGTCTTCCAGTTCTGTTAATATTCAAGATTTGCAACATTTTTCTGTAAAATATCAGGTAATACATATTTTAGGCTTGGTGGGTCATGTGGATATGGTCTCTGTTACAACTCCTCAACTCTGCTATTATAGCACGAAACCAGTTACAGACAATACATAACTGAATGGAGTGACTGTATTCCAAAAAAATCTTTCTTTGCAAAAGCAGGTGGTAGGTTTAATTTGGCCTGGGGGTTGTAGTTTTCCAGCCCCGCTTGATCTATGGTATTGCAACCTGAGCTTCCAACCCTAAGCAATATATTGCCTAGCATTATCTTTTTTTTTTTAACTTTATATAAATGTAAATCCAAATGTATTTATTCTTCTGAGACTATGTATCAACATTATTTTTCAAATTGTTTATATTAATGCTTGTACCAGTAGTCAATTCAACTACATTGTTGTATACTGTTTTATTTAAATACTCTTACATTTTTTAATGTGTGAGCTCCATATTATTGGTATAATTTTTTTCCAAATGTTGACTATAAAGTAATTTTTCTTTCCCATTTCTATGCTAACCAACAGGTCCTCAAAATGCTAAAAGTTGAGCCAGATTTTGCCCCATTACCAATATTCCAAAGATATACAACATAGTCTCAGATGATTATCTTCCATCACATTAAAAGTGCTTTATAGCATGTAAAAGAATGTTAGAATCTTGAGCAAGTTTAGAGATGATGGTAAAGACCAAGTTACGCTGTTTTGGCCCTCATTTCCTTAAGTAAAAATGTAGAAATCTTTAGGGGTAGCCATGGCATTTCTCCCACTCTAGGAGGTAATTGGGAGTTCTGTTCTCAATATACTAAATGGGGCACAAAACGTATTCTCATAAGTGTTGACCTAAGTCGGAAGTTTTAGAGGATTCTAGCATATTAGGATGCTGGGAAAGCTGGGGTTTCTTTGGTTAAAGCAGAGACGTATGGATGCAACTTTCAATAAACAAATGCTTTATGGAGAGAAACACATGGGAGGAACCCTGTGCTGGTAACCTAAGGCCGTGAAAAGTAGCCCTTTCACCTTGAACATATAGTGCCGTTTCGGAAAACACACTCAATAGAAAGGATGTGGATCCTCTGCCTCAGCAAAAAGATACCACCAAATCTTCACATCCTCACAACACAGGCAATTTATCACCAAACTGGGTCTCTGGGGAAATTGCCAAATAAAAGGCTGAATCACCATGGTAAAAGGTAGTCATCAGCAGCAAATCCTCTTTTGTCCCTTGTAGCATGGCTCAGACAATAGTTTATCCTCCCCTCTTACCTTCAATTAAAAGCTTAGCCTTAAGATCATTCTACCAATTGTGCTTTCTGTATTTGTCCAGTCCTTCCCAGCAGAGTTTTCTCACTATAGTTCTAGGAACTGACTCCAGGACAATGGGTTTGGTTTTGGGTTCTCGTCTGCTTTAAGGCTAATCTTGATCAAGAATTATCTAATGTTTTCCATCTCCTTACATGTCTGATCAGGATGGCAGTGTGAATTTCTCCTATTTTTTTTAAAAATGATTAATAGGGGTTACATTGGGCAAAAGTATCAGCTAAGACATAATCGAGGAAGCTCTTTAATTGTGATAAAAGTTTTATTGGGAAACCGTGTAGTTGTGTGTGTTGGCAGTAATTATCTCCATATTGAACCCTTCAGTATTGCTATATGTGAGATACAAAGGAATCTTCTTACTTCAGCTAATTTAATTTCATCTCCATTCAACCTGATGGTAGGACCTGAGTACCAATATTATGCAGGCTTAATTTTTTTTCTCTATACAACGATGACATATCCATCATATAATCTATTAGTTGATGCACTACAAGTTTCAGTGAACCTGTTTGTTTGATTATGTAGCTTACATTTGTGACAGAAGAACATAAATTAAAAATAGATTATAGGATGCCCTAATTGAAATTTTTCATCAGAATTTTATTTACCTTTCTTTATGAACTGTCCTCCACCGTCTGTTTTCTCATTATCACTCTATTTTCTGTCTTGTTTATTATTCTAATTCAGTTAGCTGATTGTATAGAATTTGATTGAGGATTATTTATTCTTATATCTTCCATTGTACATCTTCACTTTTCAATAAACTCCACCTTTTTTTCTTTTCTAACAAATTTCTTATTTAAGAGTGAAAACAAGGAGAAAATACCTAGACTTCCCACCTCAATGAAGTTGGAACAAATTTTCAATTGCCAACTAAAAGCAGAACTCTTATCTACACTAAATTGAATCTTGAAGTTTTTTCACAATCACTTTACCCTCTCTCTTGTATGTGAGATCAAGCCTTTTCAATTTACTCAAAATGGCTGAGTAGGCTAAACACAGTGAGTATCCTTGGATGTCCCCCGGGGATTTGTGCCTTCCAATGCATTATTCTTCTGTCGAAAAGTGCCTAAATGAACTGAATCTGGAAACGATCTGCTGCCACATTTGATACACTTTTCTTTCAGATTACAACAAAATATATTTTGAGGGATCCTGTAGCATATTCTGTTCCTTATACATCGAGAAATGTTTGAAATGTAAAGTTTATTTCTCTGTTTTCTTGAAGCTGATATATTATGCATCATTGGATTTTCGAACTTTTAAAGGTTTTGGGATATGTGTTTTTCATGATTTAAAACTGGTATTTAAATATACATGGATAAAATGAACAAGCACAAATTAAGCATGACACTCAAATTAATATTTCTGAAATCCTGAGTTCTGGAAAATATAGTGTATGAAAATCATCATTTCAGACCTTAACATAACTAAAGTGGAAGAAGATTGTAGAAGCTGGATTGAAAGTGATTTTGCTAGTCTTCCCCACCCAATCCATTTGCCATCTTTCTTTACCCTGCTCTGTTTACCAGGAGACTGACATATATGGGTTGCTTCATCCAGGTTCTCTTTCTTTCTGGCTTCTTATTGGTGTCAGCCCAGATGAAGCACCGATAGGAGATCCCAAGGAAAGAGAAGAGTTTTTTTTTTTCCCCTGATCCCTCTCTGCTTTGTTTGCATTTTCTGGTGATGTCTAGATCCATCTATAAATACTGGTGAGGGAAGAATAATGACGCAAGTTTAAATGCTGAATGGAGAAAGTATGGAGGAGCGGGAAAGGAAGAGGACATCTAAGTGGTGGCATAACCAAAGGGGGGCAATGAGGTAAACAGAAATACCTAATCAGGGCTACTTCCTCAATTATATGGTGCTCTTGTGTGAATTACAAAAAAGGCTCCCTTCTGTCTGGGGACCATGCTTTCAGGGGACATCTATGTCAATTGGCATAACAAAGCTTAGTAAGAAAATATTCTGCATCCTACTTTGGTGAGTGGCATCTGGGGTCTTAAAAGCTTGCAAGCGGCCATCTAAGATGCATCAATTCATCCCAACCACTTGGAGTAAAGGAGAACGAAGAACACCAAAGACACAAGGAAAGTATTGGCCCAAGAGACAGAATGGGCCACATAAACCAGAGACTTCATCAGCCTGAGACCAGAAGAACTAGATGGTGCCCAGGTACCACCAGTGAATGTCCTGACAGGGAACACAACAGAGGGTCCCTGATGGAGCAGTAGAACGATGGGGTGCAGAACTCAAATTCTAGTAAGAAGACCAGACTTAATGGTCTGACCAAGACTGGCGGTGCCCCAAAAAGCAAGGCCCCTGGTTTCTCCATCACCCCAGAACTAAAACAATTTCTGAGGCCAACTCTTCAGACAGGGATTGGACTGGACTGTGGGACATAAAGTGATAATTGTGAAGAATGTGCCTCTTAGACAAGTAGATACAAAAGACCAAAGGGACGGCTTCTGTCTAGAGGTGAGATGGGAAGGCAGAGAGAATTAGGAGCCGGTTGAATTCTTCATGGGGAATCAGGGGCGGAGGGGAGGAGTGTGCTGTCACAGAATGGGGTGAGCGGTTGGGGTCTCATAACAATGTATGTAAAAAAAAAAACAAACATATTTTGCACCATTAAAAAAAAGTATTTATAATGTTTGGCATAATATATGCTTGCATCATATTCAGGCACAGAATAAAGTGTAGTCTGTGATGTAAGCTTACACTAAGTGACAGGTTGTGGCCCCGCCAAAACAGTTAAGATCAGTCTTGGTTTCTTTATCTCTAAGATGGGACTAAAAATCAGCCTCACAGTGTTTTGTGATGCTTAAAAGTTTAAGCGAAAGAATATTTCATTTCTTGGGAACTCCTAAAGCATTATATAAATGTTACATTCCAAATGAAGATACTTCTGGGGTCCAAGAGCTGGCAAAATCCAAAGGGCCATGGAGGTAGGATGGAGGAGCTTGAGGTTCTTACTATTGTCATGGCTATCATTTGGCAGGAGTAAAGCCCTGTGTGCCCCCATAAATACTTTGAGCCTTATAAGGTCAGGATGAGGGTGTCGAGATGTTCTCACTGAGCAATGACATAGGTGAGATCGGAGTTTTATAAAGCTTTCGCTGACAACCCTCAACGGGTGGTGCAGGAAGAAACGGGAAGCAGGAGAACATGTTAGGATACTGTCGTAACAGTCCAGGGAGGACGAATGTTAGCCAGGCCTACACCCTGGCAGGGACAGTAGAAGTGAAAGGAGGGAAGGTGCTCACAAATACTTGGAAGGTGCAATTGACAGAAGTTGACAGGAATAGAGTGGGGTGAGGGAGAGGGAGGAATCTAGAATGACCCCTAGGTGTCTGGACAACTAAATGGAAGGTGCTGCTATTGATTGAGGTGGTGAATCCAGGAGGAAAAGCATGATTTTCAGGGACTGATAATATGTTCCGTCTTAGAAATTTTGTGTTTGAGGCACCTGTAGGATGTCCAGGTGAAGATATGCAGCCAACAGGCAATTGGATATACTGGTCCTGAGCTCCAGAGAGATGTCAAGGCAAGAGAATCAGATGTGGGAATTATTGGCACTATACTGCTGTTATGTATTGAATTGTGTCCCCCCAAAATATGTGTTGGAATCCTAACCCCTATACCTGTGTATGTAATCCTGTCTGGAAATAGGGTTTTCTTTGTTATGTTAATGAGGTCATAATAGTGTAACGTGTGTCCTAAACTGAATCACTTCTGAGTTATAAAAAGAGCAGATTAGACACAGAAGCAGAGCACAAATGGGGGGAAAATAACTGCCATATGAAGATCGTCAAGGAGCTGAGGCATGCCACAGCTACAAAAGGTGAGACAAGGATCTTCCCTCAGAGCCAAGAGACAGCCTTCCCCTAGAGCCAGTGCCCTAATTAGCACTTTTAGCCTCCAAAATTGTGAGAAAATAGATTTCTGTTCTTTAAAGCAAAAAAAAAAAAAAAAAAAAAGCCTCCCCTCCAAGAGGATGATTTTCAAAGAGGCAGCCCTCTCGGAGAAATGGGACCAAAAGCTCTTTTCCTGGTCTAGGCTGACGCAGTCTCTCACCAGGGCTCATGGCTTGGTGAGTGGAGCATGACCTAGATTTTGATCACCACCCGCCGCCTCAACAGGGAGCCTTTGTGCAGTGTGTCACTACACAACTACACCCTGCTGCTTTGTGTCTAGTGATGGTTTTACTAAATAGATTACTGTTTGGAATGGAATCTGAATCCTCACCTCTGTTTCCTCTATGACATGTTTAATAAATTCTATATTTCTTCAAAATATGTGAATATCTATAAGCTGATTTTGGGTTTTTTTTAGAAGGCGCTCCAAGAGGAGAATAAGGCCACAGCTGACATCTGGATTAAATGATATATAGGTATGTAAACAATTATACGAATAGCTAAATTCTGCTATTGATGAATATGAACTCCTACCTCAAAGCTGCAGATAATGCCTAACATTGTAAGCAGAGTTACTTGACACATTCCTTCAAAATTGTAGTGTGGCTTGGATTTGATACCCATCCCTGATCTTAAAAGTTCTGACCAAGGAGATGGTATCACTTAGTATAAATAAACCCACCTAGATTCATCTCTTGAATAGGAGCTGGACGTGATACTCCAGATTTAGAAGGGGCTATCAGCAATGAGGCAATGATAGTAATCTCTACTCTGTTTTCAAAGTAAAATCACTAATCATCTAACAGCCAGACCTTTCTCTCTTGCTCCCTATCTTGGTTTGTGGTTACATTTATTCTTCTAGTTACATAGTCGCAAAGCCTCATAGCCTTGATGCATTAGGAAGACCCTTTTTCTTCCTCATCCAAACTGAATGTGTTGTGAATGTATATGGAATTTTGTATAGTGTATATCTGCTCTTTTTTCCCCCTTTCTTTCTGAAAATATCCAAGTTCAAGTTTTCTTTCCTTCTCACCTACACTACTGCAATCTCCCTATTGGGCCTATTTCTCCCATATTTCTATCCTCTAACCTAACGACAACAACAATCTGAGCCCAAATATGACTGCTCATGAATACACATATTGCAAGCATGTTGTAAATGATACAGACTCCAAGGACCATCCCAGACCCATCTAGTTTGATGCTTAAGAGCTATCAGCCAGCAATGTGTGTTTCAAACAAGCTCTGTAGGTTGCTCTGGTGCAACAACACACGTACTAGTGATTACACACCACTGCTGCACTCCATCCTGCATACCATTCTCAGATAAGTTAGCCTAAATCTTTCGTTTTGGGCCTTCTTTGCTCAACAGTATTTAGTGTCTTTCCCCCTGAGCTGATGAAGTCACATTTTAAAACACTTTGTAATCTGATTCCAGTTCATAGTTCAGAAATAATCATCTTGCACTTACTCTGTGCTTCCTTCAAACTGAAAAACTTGCTATCATCCAAATAATCTCTAGAAAGTTCCCACCTATTCTTTTTTGTACATTTTTTTCTTTATTTTTTTATCTAAGAAATATAGAAAACCACTCATTCAAAGCATAGGGTTAAGTGTCAATTGCTGCCCTAATTCTGTTCTTCAGTTCCCCATCAACGGTAACGTCCTTCTCTGAAATATCTTTGCGCTGGATTTGTAGAATCTGTTGTGGGTAAATAAAACAATATGGAACTGAAAGGTGGGAGATCTGCATTTTAATTCTGGCTTGCCATTCAGTAGTGAGCAAGTCATTTACGGTTTTGTTCCTATGATCTATAAGATAAATAAATGACAAACACTCTACTTCTTTGAGCAATTAGGAAGATCACATTAGATCTTTACGGCAAGAGTCCAAGTGCTTAGTTCTAATTCCAGCTCTACCACCTCCAAGTTGTGAGCTTGGGGAAACTACTTAATCTTTCTAAAGCCTCAGTTTCTTCATCTATAAAATGTTGATCATAATAACGTCTGTGTTATAGAACCATTTTGAGTATTAGATAGTAAAAGAAAAGCAAACAGAACAGGACCTGTCACATAACCTGTTGTTAGGTACTGTCAAGTCAATTTTGACTCATAGCAACCTCACATGACAGAGTAGAATTGCCCCACAGAGTTTTCTTAGCCGTATTCTTTATGGAAGCAGATCGGCCAGCTCTTTCTCCTGTGGAGCAGCTGAGTGGGTTCGAACCACCAACCTTTCTGTTAACAGTAGAGAGCTGTTTACACCACCAGGGCTCCTTGCCACATAAACCAAAAAGAGAAAACAAAACAAAACAAAACTCATTGTCACTAAGTTGATTCCAACTCCTAATGACCCCTGTAGGAAAGAGTAGAACTGCCCCACAGGATTTCCAAGGAGCAGCTGGTGGATTCAAACTGTTGACCTTTTGGTTAGCAGCTGAGCTCTTAACCACATAACTAGTGCTCAATAAATGATACTATTTTAATGGTGATAATAAGGAGGATGATAATCTTTATTATTCAAAAATATGAATGAACCTTACCTTCCTTTTTTGATTTTAAACTCCTGGAGTGTTTAAGGTCACTTAAAAATTTAATACTCTTTGACATCTGACATAGTAATACAAATTGAATAAATATTTTCTTAAAGAATGTTGAGTATATGAATAAAAGATAATCTATTCAATCATAATGTGTAGATGAGTGAATAATGGATTTAGCCTGAATTAGAGGCAAAGGTGATCATTGGGTACAGTGGAAAAATGAGACTGGACAGACAAGATAAGGACAGATGTGAAGAATTATGAAGATTATAAAGACCATTTGAATTTGATGCAGTAGATTATTGGAAGTCATCATGGCTAGTGGAGCAGAACAGCAAGACAAATAAAGAAATGATTCAAAAAATTGTTTTTGCAGCAAGAATTTGATGAATTAGAAACAGGAAGGCATATAAGTAGGCAATGAAGTTTCATAGTTAATATTGCTTATTTGCATGTTGTTCTTGTTAGTTGCCTTCGATTGATTCTGACTCATAATGACCCCATGTGTGCAAAGCAGATCTGCTCCATAGGGTTTTCAAGGCTGTGACCTTTCAGAAGCAGATTCCTAGGCCTGTCCCCCAAGGCACCTCTGGGTGAGTTTGAACTGTTAACCTTTCAGCGAGTAGCCCGGTGCTTAATCGTTTGTGCCACCCAGAATTCTAATTGTATGTAAATGTCACAATATAACTTACAGATTTCTCTATCAGAAAAAATATATGTCGTTATAGTTAAGCTAATTTATTTCAATTTTATATTATTCTGGTGGTTTATATATATAAAAAAAACTTTACTAAACTGAAATCTAAGTTTATGAAAGAAACATACTGATTCCATATTAAGGATTTATATATTACATGTGCTTTAATATATTACTCTTCTGGTATAATCATTGTAAAATGTTTAGGGTGGAAGATTAAAATACCCTCTTATTAATACATCTCAATAATGAGAAAATATCAATAGTAGATTATTATTTTTGAGAAGGAGCCCCAGTGGCGCCGCAGTTAAGCGTTGACTATTAACCGAAGAGCTGGCAATTCGAACCCACCCAGCAGCTTCATGGGGAAAAGATCGGGTGGTCTGCTCCAGGAAAGATTACAGCCTAGAAAATCCTATGGGACAGCTCTACTCTCTCACACAGGGTAGCTTTGAGTCAAAATTGACTCCAACGCACCTAACAACAACACTATTTTCTAGTACAATAAAAGGAGTTTCTTTACAACAAAATGGTTAGAATACCACTAGTAATTGTTTTAAGGAAATGGGAGAATCATAAGAGTATAGAGTTTAAATGCCTAAGCAATTGATAACTATAATTATTTAACCAACTGCCATTGAGTAGATTCTGACTCATTTATTGTAAACACTGTCATCTACCTACTTCTCTTCTTTCTCTGCATTTCTGGTTTTAATTGTGGATTTCATAAGATTCCATTTCATCTCCTCCCTTAGCATATCAATTATACTTCTTTAATTTATATGTATATATATATACACACACACACACATATATTGGTGAGGGAATGCATTGCTGCTATCCATTTAAAATGATACTATGCTCAGAGATCATATGAATAAAAATTTGGTAAAAATTGCTAGAGAAAGCAAGGCCTTTGTGCTTGACCACATCCTTAAGCATCCTCTGATTTCCCCGGTATTTTGCTCAGTTCAGATAACTCTATTTCAGAGCTGCGTAAATTTCCCACTCTGGATTTGTGCTTGTAGCCAGCTATCAGATCGGAAACGGTCTGGAAAGCTGCAGTTAAAAATACTAATTATTAACAAGGGGTTATTGAGTTTCCCCTCTCACCTTTGGCCAATGCCCTTGTAGAGGGTTTCTCAGAGTTTTCTGTTGATGTACTCTAATCCAGCCTGGCCTCTCAATCTGGTGTGTAAGAACCTCTAGAGTATACTTGGAGGGGGCTGAACCCCCTGAAATTACATGCAAACTTTTGTTTTTCTGCTTATATTAATATGTTTAAGAACAGCCTTTATCAATTCCCAAAACTCTTGCTGATTGACTGTAAGGTGAAGAACCACACTGTGACAGAGGTGAGTGAACTAGTACACCTGGGGAAGGAGTGGGGCACAGCCCAAAGTGGCCCAGTCGGCCCACTGCAGACCAAAACGCATTTGAGAATGCCTGTTGTTGCTGTTTACCTCAGAATTCATGCACTTTTTGCCCTCTATTCCACAATATTTGTGTGTTTACCCTAACATAATAAACGTTTTCAATTACAATATAAAAGGTTTTGAGTAAACCTCTCCTGTTTAGCTAAACTAAGCTGAGCAATGTCTGTGTTTCCTTCTGAGTCCTTTTAAGGAATGGCCCTACGTTGCTGCCCTTCTAACCCATTAGCACCCTGCTGACCTGTGGGAGATTATCAAATTTCTCATTCTGCTCCAGGGTTCTAGAATGTATGCAGGGAGGTTTGCAACATTTAATTTGGAGTTTCTAACTTCCTTAATGCCGATTGTTTTTGGTGAACACTTATTACTTCCTTATTCCTGCTCCTAATAACTTGATTGAGGAAATATCCACCTAATTCACTTATAGAAGTAAACAGAAAATAATTATTTAGACATCTGTAGTCATTTTCTCTGACAAATTCACTCTATGGACGAATACTTAACAAATTTTATGATTCTCATGGAGAAAAACGATTAGTACGTTATTCAGTTGACTTCCAACATATTTTAAGGTAGTGGCTTATATTGGATAGTGCCCATAAATGTGTGACTACAAAGTTGAATAAGACACAGTTGAACAGGCTGTCTAGAAATAGAAACTGGCAAGGAACCAGATAGTCACCATACTGTGTCATAGCCAATGGCACATTCTTTGTGTATCCTTATTCTTGCTTTTGCCTTAGTGGTAGTTTTTGTTTTGTCTATTCAGTGTGACTCTTTTTAGGGGAATTTTTCTACCCCCTCTACCTACAGTGAAAGGACTGGAACAACCAAGTTTATAATATGTGGTTTCATGTCCTATAGCTTATTGGCCAA
This sequence comes from Trichechus manatus latirostris, assembly GCF_000243295.1. Lineage (NCBI taxonomy): Eukaryota > Metazoa > Chordata > Mammalia > Sirenia > Trichechidae > Trichechus > Trichechus manatus. Next base: position 24,607,585 of record NW_004443953.1, read on the forward strand.
GGTTGGATGTCTGACCCAGGCTGAGCCAAACAACTTCTCTCTTTCAGGATGTTACAACTACGAGATTCAGAAATGACTGTGAGTGGCTGCCTATAACTAGACCTACACATGTAAATTTAGGATCCGTAGTTCATACTCTTATAGCCATAGGAATAGAGAAAGCCAGGCACAGAGAAAGACTAGAATATGTAGACAAAAAGGAGTATCGAAAATAGAGAATTTGCATATATTTTTCTATACCACTGTTTTATTCCACTCATTAAAAGACAGTAAGTGTCTGGAACCTCTTCCAGTCCTGTAATCCCACTTCCATGTTTGTGACTACAGGCAAAAAACTTAACATTTTGTACCTCAGTTTCCTCACATATAAAAACAAAATAATAGGAATAGTATATTGCTCAGCAGTAATACTATATATCACTATGATAATAATAGTGTATTATGCCAGTAATAATACTATGAGGTTGTTATGAAGATTTAATGAGTTAACATATGTAATGTACCTAGAACAGTTCTGAAAAACTAGTAAGCACTTGATAAATGTTAATTGATTATCACTGCTCCTGCCACTGGGTTTCATGAGATAACTTTCAATCCTTAAAATAAATTCCATGTTTTATTTTCTTGACTTATTTTCTAATACAAAGAATTCTAACTATTGCCCTTTCTATAAAGTTTTATTTTGGCATTGATAGTTTTACTTTCAGAGGCAACATGGATGACAACCTGGCTTGGTGCAAAAAATTAACTTTGGCAAAATACTTCTCTGAGCTTTGTTTGTTAAATGCAGTATTAATAACTACTGTGTAAATGGATTTTAGGATTAAATAATTTAAAATGTATATCACTTGACATATTGTGAATAAACATCTACTATATATTATTATGATATTTATTATTTCTGAAGATTTACTCTCATTCTACTTTTAATTCAATTTTGTGTTGCTTAATTTGCCTGAGTTTTGAGTTATTTCTCTTATAAATTGGGGCATGGCTTGGTTTTGGGGGCTCTTTAAGCTAGTAATTTTAGGTCTTAAAAGTAACTACTGCAATAAAAGAATAAAGTAATTTTATCCATTATGGGTGTTAAATGTATGATATCATTTTCTTTGGCCAATTTTTTTGAGAAAAATGACAGTTAAAGTATGAATTAATATTGATAACTATTTAATCATTTCCTTGTAGTCTATTCTCTTAATATATTCCACTTCAGTATATACTAGATAAGTTAGTAATTATTCTTAAATACCTAAAATTTCAAAACTTTTTCTTGAAGAGAATTCAGATAATATGCTAACCAAATAGACATTTAAAAAATAGTTTCCATTTTCTCTTTATATCTTAGATTCTTCTCTTCACCACACTGATATTTGTCATACTATTTAGATCATTATAGTTGCATATTTACATTCAGGACTCCATTTTTTATTTGATACCAAATTCTCAACTAGATTAACGTATATTAAAGATGATTTTTTAAATTTATCTATCAAATGACTTACAGATTTTATTGTCTGTATCATAAATCCAGGAAGCCAGTTTTTTTTTTTCTTGATCAATACAAAGATTTATAAATTTTGCTAACATTTTCAAAGAACCAGCTTTCGATTTCTCTTTCTTTATTATTTCTTTATTCTGTGTATCATTAATTTCTATTCTAATCTTTATTATTTCCCTCATTCTTCTTTGTGTTTAGTTTGCTCTTCTTTTTCCAGTGTCTTAAGGCTGAAGTTTAGGTTATTGATCTGAGATCATTCTTCTTACTTATTATAGGCATTAATAGCTATAAAATTCCCTTTAATAACTGCTTTAGATGCATCCCATAGATTTGGTACATTGTATCTTCATTTTTATTCATCTCAAAGTATTTTCTGATTTTCCTTTTGATATTTTCTTTCATGTATTGGTTATTTAGGAATGTGTTGTTTAATTTCCACATATTTGTGAATTGTCCAAATTTTCTGCTATTGCTATCTAATTGCATTCCATTTTTGTTGAGGAACATTGTATGATTTGAATCCTTTTAAATCTGTTGAGGTTTTTTTAATGGCCTAGCATATGGTCTATCCTGGACCGTGTTTCATGTGTACTGAAGAAGAATCTGTATTCTGCTGCTGTTGGGTTAAGTCTAGTTTTTCTTGCTGTTAACTTTGTAGTGTTGTTCAAGACTTCAATTTCCTTGTTGACATTCTGTCTAGCTCTAGCTATTATTGAAAAGTGGGGTATTGAAGTCTCCAACTATTATTGCTGAACTGTCCATTTCTCCCTTATTTTCTGTCAGAGCAATTGTATTTTTGACTTTATAGGAAACAGCCAACCTGCTTTCCAAAGTGATTATATTATTTTACACTCATAATAACAAAATGTGAAAATTTCAGTTGCTTCACATATTTACCAACACGCAGTGTTGTCACTCTTTTTAGATTTAGCCATCTTAGTGAATGTAAAATTGAATCCAATTGTAGTTTTAATTAGCATTTCTAGGGTATAAAATATTATAGAATACCTTTTCATCTGTTTATGGGCTTTTTGTTAAATGTATGTTTAAACTTTTGCCTATTTTTATCCAGCTTTTTGTTGTCTTGTGATAAAATTTTAAGAATTCTTTATACATTCTTGGTAACATTTAAGTATCAGATATATGTATTGTGAGTATATTTTCCCGGTCTGTACTTTGTTTCTTTCTTTTCTTAATGGTATATTTTTAAAAGCAGAAATTATAGATTTTTATGACAGGCAATTTATTACTTATTTTTCACTCATGATTAGTTTATGGGGGGTTCTCTTCTACAAAATTTTTACTTTTCCCAAAATAACAAGTATACTCTTCTATATTTTCTTTTAGAAGTTTTACAACTGTTCATTTTCCATTTGTGTCTATAATTTATTTCTAATTATGTTTGTGAATGGTGTAAGCTAGGAGTCAATATATTTTTTTTCATACAGACCATTTATTGTAAACACTGTCATCTACCTTCTTCCCCTCTTTCTCTGCCTTTCTAGTTTCAATTGAGGATTTCATATGATTCCATTTTATCTCCTCCCTTAGCATGTAAATTATACTTCTTTAATTTTTTTTTAGTGATTGCCATAGATTTTGTAATATACATTAACAACTAATGTATGTCCACTCTCAGATAACACTATATCACTTCACAGTAGTACAATATATTATAACAGAGTATTCTCATTGTCTCCGTCCCATCGATCATAATATTGGTGTTATTTCTTTCACTTATCCATATGCTATAATCATCCAATATATTGTTACTATTATTACTTTGAACAGTTATCTTTTAGATCAATTATGAATAAGAAAAATAAAAGATTTAATTTTACCTTCTTTTATTCATTCCCTGATCCTCTTCCTATTTTAATGTCGTTCCAGTTTTCTGATCCATATCATTTTTTTTTCTCCCTGAAGTAGTTCTTTTGATGTATTTTGAAGGGCAGGTCTGCTAGTGATGAATTCTCTCAATTTTTGTTTGTCTGGGAAAGTCTTTATTTCTCCTTCATTTTTGAAAAATTATTTCACTGTATATAGAATTCCAGGGTTTTTGGTTTTTTTGTTTTACTCTTTAAACATTTCACTCCACTCTCCTCTTGCTTAGATGGTTTCCAGAGTCTGATGTAGTTTTTATTTTGTTCCTCTACAGGCAAGGTGATTTTTTGCCTCTGACTTCTTTCAATATTTTATTTTTGGCTTTGGTTTTCTATGGCTGAATATGACTTGCCCTCAAATATAAATATATTCTTTTGTATTTATCCTCATTGACGTTCTTTGAAATTAATGCATCTGTGATGTAGTGTCTACCATTAATTTTGGAAGGTTCTTAGCCATTATTACCTCAGATATTTCTTCTGCTCCTTTTTCTCTTTGCCTGTTATTCCAATTACTTGTATGCATCATGCTTTGAAATGGTCCCACAGTTCATGAATATTCTGTTCTGTTTTATTATTATTTTTTCTCTTGGCATTTTAGCTGGCGAAGTTCCTAATGATATATCTTTAAGCTCACTGATTCTTTCCTTATTGTGTCCAATATGTATATATGTGCATGGATATGTAAATATACATTTACAACATATATATTTATATATGTATTCCTTCCTTCCCTGATACTCTTCCTGTTTTAATGTAGTTCCTGGTTTCTGATCCGTAACATTTTTTTTCTCCCTGAAGAAGTTCTTTTGATATTTCTTGAAGGGCAGGTCTGCTAGTGATAATATATATATATTAGAGAGAGATCCTGAATGATATTACCCAAATGAATAGACTGTTATGTACTAATGTGTGTGAACTGGCGTGGTAATATTTTTTAATGAGCTAGAGAGCTCCACTCTTAGGTAAAGTAAACAGAGAATTTATCTAAAATTGGTGCAGTTTTAAGAGTGAAAGTTAGTGTTATTTATTAATAACTGAGCTAGGATATAAGCAAAAGCCAGGACTGTCCTCGGGGTGTCAAGACATATTATCACTCTGCATTAGGCCCTAGAGAGGACATTTGATAAAAGAATTTGTTACAGTTACCTCTTTCTCTACTATCAGTGCCATGGTAGGAACTCATTAATTTTCTAACAGTAAGATATTCTGTTAATTAAAATGATTTTAGTCACTTTTATAATTTTAATATTAGAACAAGACATACTTTTTTTAGTCAGTTTTGGCCTTTATTAATTTTGCCATTAATGTCTCTTGCTATTTGAGGTTTAATTTTACGCTGAGTGTTAGAAGTTAACATTTTCATTGTACAGTGGGGTCAAAATGTTAAGATCAGTATGTCTTTGGGTAAAAAATTGAAAGGTAAAAAAATCTCAAAGTTAAAACATACATGTACAAGTATGTGCCTTTCCAACTGCTTTTCTCTGCGTATGAAAGAAATCAATATGCTTTCGCAAACATAGAAAAACAACTTCTGATCACAGATGTTCCTTGACAAATAAAATCACTTAGTGTTTCCAGCATCTGGGGAAAAAAAAAAAAAGTTTCTTTATATGGCCCAGGAAACTGGCACATACTTCAAAAACACAATCTAATTCTCACAAAAACCATGCAAGTTAAGAATTATTATCTCCATTCTACAGAAGCTTTTATTAAATAATTTGCTTGAGCTCATGTAGTTAGTATTCTGGAAACAGCATCAAGGTTGAAACTCAGGACCATTGGTATCAATACTCAGACTCAGCGTCTGATAGCACATGGGTAATGTGACTGTGCAGTAGAGCAGTGTAATTATAGAACTTACCCATTTTGTTTTCTTTTCTGATACTCAGATTCTTTCTCTCCCATTTCTCTTTTTTTTAATTCAGTTGTCATGATCACTTATTTTCTCAAACAATTTTTCGTCCTTTTATTTTTCTTCAAGAAAATAGAAGCCAGGCGTAATTTTTGAATCAGCCTATCATCTGTATTTTTTAATATCCACTATGTCTGTACTCAGGAGCCCTGGTGGCACAGTGGTTAAGTGTTCAGCTGCTAACCAAAAGTTCGTAAGTTCAAATTCACCACCGCTCCTTGGAAACCCTATGGGCAGGCCTACTCTGTCCTATAGGGTCGCTAGGAGTTGGAATCGACTAGATGGCAATGGATATTTCTGTACTTACAGGTCACATAAATGACTCTTCACTGAGTTTGTTCTGGATGTCTGTGGGGCAGTACATGGAATAACCTGAGAATAATATATTCATGTCCCTGGGTGGCACAAATGGTTAACACACTCAGCTGCTAAAAGAAAAGCTGGTGTTTCAAGTTCCCCCAGAAATGCCTGAGAAGAAAGGCTTGGCAATCTACATTTGAAAAACTCAGCCACTGAAAAATCTACGGAGCACAGTGCTACTTTGACACACGTGGAGTCTCCAATGAGTATGAATTTAAACAACAACTGGTAATATATTCACACTTCTATTTTTTTAAGTAATTTCTATCTGTACTATAACATTTGGAAGTACTTGAGACCTCTAAAGGGAGCCTTTAAGGAAATCAGTAAGCCAAGTTATACACTAATTAATGCCTGAGTTACATGGGCATTAATCAGTACTACAGTGGTTTCTGCATGGGATGTGGAGAGAATACAGATTTGAGCTAAACTGCAAGAAGAAAGAACAGTATTTTAACCAACTGTCTAATAACATAATCCAAGGACATTTTAAAGCAACCCAAAATAAAACTCCATGACGTTAAATAATTATTTTTCTTAATCAGCACTCTCCCTTTATCCTTTCCATGTGAGAAACCACCAACTAAGAAAATATCAGAAAAATGGTGAAATGTTCCTAGAAAATATTCAGGATCCACGGGAAGCTTGTCATTTACTTTAAACTCAAAGTCTCAGAAAGTGAAATAAATACACTGGGAAAGATTAAATACAAGCACAGATTGAATGTATTGGTCTCATTATATAGAGACGTGGAAAAAAATGTAGGTATATGGTAGTAGAATATCCAAAATTGAAATGTCTGGGAGAAAATATTATTGTTTTCACTTTGCAGTTCTAACTTTTTTTTTTTGGTCAGAAACATTTTCGAACCTTCCCCTTCTTTTGGAAGATGATATAACTAGAGAAATTCCATCATCCTAGAGATGGTATAGGAAATACACACACACACAAAATTAAACTGTGTCTGTGCATATAAAAGTAATACTGTAAATAGAAACAATGGCAGCCATAATGACTGATATAAAGTCATCATTGGTGGCAGGAGGCAAGATATGTAATGATGCATAGTTATTCAATGCTATGAATATCTTTTGGAGTTCCATGGCTTTCTCAAAAGTACAGGGCAAACATGCAGAGGTTTATACAAAATAAATTGAAAAATAACAACAGTAATGTAGTAAATAAAAAGTTTAACTTCTAAAAAGAGGAACAATGAGCTTCTTTGGTTGATTTTAGAATTTTGATGCTGTTTTCATGAATTCTTAGAATATATAATCTTTCTTAGATGAAAAGTAGATGAATTTGAAAGGGTTTTGTATAATTTAGGAGCCCTAGTGTGCAGTGGTTAAGAGCTATGGCTGGTAATCAAAGGGTCAGCAGTTTGAATCCACCAGCCACTCCTTGGAAACCCTACGGGCAGTTCTATTCTGTCCTGCAGGGTCGCTATAAGTTGGAATTGACTCGGATGACAATAGTTTTGGTTTGGGGTTATTTACGTAACATACAAGTAAATGAAATACTTGACAACTTCAATATTTTCTCTATTTATCATAATGTTGCTTATTGGTCCAGTTGGAGAATTTTTTTCTTTTTTTTAATGTTGAGGTGTAATCCATACTGAAGGCTGTAGTCTTTGATCTTCATCAGTAAGTGGTCCAAGTTCTCTTCACTTTCAGCAAGCAAGGTTTTGTCATCTACATATCGCAGGTTGTGAATGAGTCTTCCTACAATTCTGATGCCATGTTCATCTTTGTATAGTCCAGTGGACACACATCTTTCCTGACACACATCTTTCTTCATTTTAAACCACGCAGTATCCCCTTGTTCTGTGCAAACGACTACCTGTTGGTCTATGTACAGGTTCTGCGTGAGCAAAATGAAGTGTTCTGGAATCCCAGTTCTTCACAATGTTATCTATAATTTGTTATGATCCACACAGTCAAATGCCTTTACATAGTCAATAAAACACAGGTAAATTTCTTTCTGGTATTCTCTGCTTTCAGCCAGGATCCATCTGACATCAGCAATGATATCCCTGGTTCCACATCCCCTTCTGAATCCAAGTTGAATTTCTGGCAGTTTCCTGTTGAAGAATTGCTGCAAACATTTCTGAATTATCTTCAGCAAAATTTAACTTTCATGTGCAGCAGTCAAGAAACCAAACAATGTATTGCATTGGGCCAATCTGCTGCAAAAATTTCTTTAAAGTATTAAAAAGAAAAGATGTCACTTTGAGGACTAAGGTGTGTGTCTTAGTTACCTAGTGCTGCTATAACAGAAATACAAGTGGATGGCTTAACAAAGAGAAATTTATTCTCTCACAGTCTAGGAGGGTAGAAGTCCGAATTCAGGGTGCCAGCTCTACGAGGAGGATTTGTCTCTGTCAGCTCTAGGGGAAGGTCCTTGTCATCAAACTTCCCCTGGACTAGGTCGCTATGAGTTGGAATTGACTCAAAGGCACACAGAAACAACAGGAGCTTCTCAGCACAGGAACCTTGGGCCCAAAGGATATGCTCCTCTCCTGGCATTACTTTCTTGGTGGTATGAGGTCTCCTTGTCTGTCTGCTCGCTTCTCTCTGTTATATCTCAAAAGTAATTGGCTTAAAACAAAATCTAATCTTGTAGATTGATTCCTGCATCGTTAACATAACTTCCACTAATTTTGCCTCATTAACATCATAAAGGTAGGATTTACAACACATAGGAAGATCACATCAGATGACAAAATGGTGGACAATCACACAATACTGGGAATCATGGCCTAGCCAAGTTGACATACATTTTTGGGGGACACAATTTAATCAATGACATTCCATCCTTAGGCCCCCCAAAATTCATGACCTTGCCACATGTAAAACATATTCACCCCATCATATCATAGCAAAAGTCTTAATTCAATTCCAAGTCCAAAATCCAGAAATTCCTAGAATACAAGTTATCGGCTTCCAAAGTACAATGGTGGAATAGGCACAAGCTAGACATTTCCATTACAAATGGGAGAAATTGGAGGGAAAGAAGGGATAACAGGCACCAAGCAAATCAACAGAACACATTACATTAGCCCTCAAGACTTGAAAATAATCCTCTGTTCTCTGAGACCATTTACACAATGGCCCTGCCCTCCAGAATCTAGGTATCAGCCACAGTCTCTGGATTCTGAGCTCTGGGCTTCAGCTCTACCTTTCAGGTCCACTGGAAAGGCAACTCTGTGACTTCAAATTTGAGTGGCCCCATTCTCCTAGTCCATCTGAGTGGCAACTCCACCCTTTGAGACCCCAGAAGTTATGGCCATACCCTTTGAAGCTGAGGCACCTCTGCTTCCTGTATTCATTGTCTTTTCAACTTCTGCTGCCTCGTTCCTTGGCCTCTCAGCCCCTTGGGCCTCACTGCCTGTGTCTGCCTTGCTGAGGCAAGCATTCCAAATCTCTTCAGCTCCACTGATAATGTCCAGAGGCACCACACTCTGCCAGTAAACTTCAGCCAGAAGGCAATCAGCTCTTTTGCTCCATGGGTCTGCAAACCTAGCTCTGCTGATAAGTGCTCAGAGGCAAACCACTCTGCCAGGAAGCCTCCTGCACAAAGGCACTCAGCTCTCTCACACCGTGAGTCTCCTGGTTCTGCTTCTGCCAGTTCTTTGCTTCTGCTTCTCACCATCTGCACTGTCTCCAGTGCAACAGCTCTCCTCATTTCCTTCTGCATCCTCTATCCATTCACAGTTTCAAAACTGCTTCTACATTTTAGGTATCTGTTAGAACAGCACCCTACTCCCGGTACCAAATTCTGTCTTAGTTATCTAGTGTTGCTATAACAGAAATACCACAAGTGGATGGCTTCAACAAACAGAAATTTGTTCTCTCACAGTCTAGGAGGCTAAAAGTCTGAATTCAGAGTGTAAGCTCCAGGGAAAGGCTTTCTCTCTGTCAGGTCTGGGGGAAGGTCCTTGTCATCAAACTTCCACTGGACTAGGAGCTTCTCAGCACAGGGACTCCAGGTCCAAAGGACATGCTCTTCTCCTGGTGTTACTTTCTTGGTGGTATGAGGGCCCCCTGTCTCTTTGCTTGTCTCTCTCTTTTATGTCTCAAAAGAGATTGACTCAAGACACAACCTAATCTTGTAGATTGATTCCTGCATCATTAATATAACTACACTAATCCCATCCCATTAACATCATAGAGATAGAATTTATAACACACAGGAAAATCACATCAGATGACAAAATGATGGACAATCACACAATACTGTGAATCATGTTGACACATGTTTTGAGGGGACACAGTTCAATCCATGACAGTGTGCCTGACCCAAGTAGTGGTATTTTCAATTGCCTCATATGCATGTGAAAGCTTGACAATGAATAAGGAAGATCGAAGAAGAAGAATTGATGCATTTGAATTATGGTGTTGGGGAAGAATATTGAATATATGCTGAGACTGCTGAAGAATGAACAAATCTGTCTTGGAAGAAGTACAGCCAGAATGCTGCTTAGAAGCGATCATCATGAGACTTCGTGTTATATACTTTGGACATGTTATCAGGGGGACCAGTCCCTGGAGGAGCACATGATGCTTGGTAAAGTAAACATCATCTAGAAAGAGAAAGACCCTCAAAGAGATGAATTGACGCAGTAGCTGCAAAGATGGGCTCAAGCACAGCAAAGATTGCGAGGATGGTGTAGGACCATGCAGTGTTTCGTTATGTTGTACATAGGGTCGCCATGAGACAGAACATACTTGATGGTGCCTAACAACAAAATATTTTCTTCCATCAGCCTACCACCTCCTCTTGCCCTTCCACTTTCAAGAAATATTGCTAAAGATAGCAACAGCTATTGATTAGATTTTGCAAGTCCTCAATTGTGCCAGGCTTAAAAAGAAGGTTGAGAATCACCATTAAAACTTTAATTTTAGCACTAATCATTGAAAATTTAGGAACTTTTTACTTTTATAGAAATAAATATATTGATTTATGAACTCAGAATTTAGTGGTATTTCAAAAACACATTTCAACTTGAGTGAGATCAGAACATACCTGCAGTGTCTTGTTGGCAATATATTATCTTGAAGCCAGTTTTAAAACCATTGTTATCAATCTTTTATATTTACTTGTTCTATATAGAGTTGAATGGTAATAAAATTAAAAAGAGAGAGGGTAATATTGTGAAAGTGCTAATTCATATTTTTGGGGAAAGGAGTGAGAGTTTTTTTAGATTCTGAGTACACTAGTTAGAGAAGCTGCCCCATCTTTTTGCTTATTAGTGTACTTTGAGCTCTTGGTGATAACACCAACATGAACAGTGTTCTTTCAAATTTAATAGATTTTAAATTTTATTCTGATCCCAAATTTTTAAAAAAAATCTGAGTTCTTTGCAATAGCAAAGTGTAATTTTCTTTTCAAATATTTTTGTAAAACACTTTTTTTTCTTTTTGAATGTGAAAATCTCTTCAAAATATTTTGAAGGTATGGCATTCAAGTAAATGATCTAGAAACATCCTGCTTCCTGTATTCAGTATACAGTATATAGTTCTTAAAATTTACAAACTATAAGATCTTTCTAAAAACTATGTTTTCAGGAGGGGCGGGGCCAAGATGGTGGAGTAGTCAGACACTTCCAGTGGACCCTCTTACAACAAAGACCTGAAAAAACAAGGGATTCAATTATATATGGCAATCTGGGAGCCCTGAACATCAAAAACAGAGATGAGGAACAGGACTGAGTGGCAGGGGAAGGGAGAAATTGTTCAGAAGCAGAGAGGAGTTGCCAAACCTGACCTGGCGAGAGCCTAAGACCTTCAGGCCTGATCAGCTTGGGGGTGAGTGGTGAGGCAGGCAAGCAGCCTTGCTTGGGAGGCGGGTTTTCCTCACTGAGATAGACCCAGCACGGGAGACTCTACACGGCCACCCAGAACCAGTAAGAAGCAGCCCATGACGAAACATAAGTAATTGCGTATGGCTCACTGTGTGGATCAAAAACACCCCCCTTAGGGAAAAACCTTTCTCCCATTTACCTCCCTGCTCCCTGCTCTGCACTGGTTCCTGGACTAGCTTCATCAATTGCCGAGTCCCCTGGGCCGGAAGTAGGATCTGTCACACTACCGGAGCCATTCTCCCTGCCTTGGAGTGTGAACAAATTAACAAACAGGGGAAAAAAAATAAACTTCTGGCTCCCTGAAGCCAGTAACCCAGGGTAGGCACAGCTCCTTTCCTTAGGCACGGGCATAAGTGATCCATGGACTTTGAGTGCCTTTCCCTGCATAGACTTGTGTGGGCTCATCTCAACAGTGTAGGCCCTCATTACCACAGTACAACAGGGTATATACTGGAACTCAAACTTCAACTGTTTCAGCTGTGAAGTGGCAGGTTCTTGACATTTGACACTGCTCTGCCCATCAAGCAGGGTCTTCACCTACCTACATCAGAGGCCTGAGGACTGATGGCTCCACCCATGCCACCTAGCCACCTGTGAGGGCGGCCCTTGAATAAGAGGTGCCCCCTAGTCCTTACAGCCAACAGCATTAGGTGCTCTTAGTCTGGATGCAAAACCCACCTATGTGCTCTAGGGAACAGGGACACGCCTTCCTCCTGGAAATCAGAGGCAGCCGTTAGCCCCCCGCCTTGCTCAGAGTGTGTCCCCCAGCTGCAGCCAGATGCCTGTGCCTACACCAATCACCCATGACTGTCTAGGACTGTAAATGAGAGCCTACACCACACACTTGGTGGCAATCTACCTGGACACTTGAGCTGAATCCATACAGGAGGAGTGGGTGGACTCCTGAGCTCACGCACATAATAACAGATCTAACAACCTGGTGACAGGACATTAGAACTTCAAAGGTGCCCATAATCAAACTAGCTCATATGAGCAGCCTACTTGGGCATATCAAAACAAAATAAGAAGCTAAGACACAGTAAGCAAACATAAAATAAATAAATATAATAACTTATTGATGGCTCGGAGACAACAGTCAATATCAAATCACATAAAGAGGCAATCCATGATGGCTTCAGCAAGCTCCCAAAATAAAGAATCTAGAAATTTTTCAGAGGAGGAAAATTTCTTAGAATTACTGGAGGCAGAATATGAAAGATTAATATACAGAACTCATCAAGAAATTAGGAAGGAAATTAAGCAAAACACAGAACACGAAATAGAGGAATTAAAAAGATTAGAGAAGAGTATAATGACAAATTTAACAGGATGCAAGAATCCATAGAGAGACAGCAATCAGAAATCCAGAAGATTAACAATAAAATTTCAGAATTAGACAACTCAATAGAAAGTCATAGGAGCAGAATTGAGGCAATGGAAGTCAAAATTCGTGAGAGTGAAGATAAAGCACCTGACACCAACTTATTTGATAAAAAGTTTTTAAAAAATGAAGAAACCCTAAGAATTATGTGGGACTCTATCAAGAGGAGTAACCTACGAGTAACTGGAGTATCAGAACACGGGGGAATAACAGAAAATACAGAGAGAATTGTTGAAGACTTGTTGGTAGAAAACTTCCCTGATATTGTGAAAGATGACAAGATATCTATCCAAGATGCTCATCGAACCCCACATAAGGTAGATCCCAAAAGAAAGTCACCAAGACATATTATCATCAAACTTGCCAAAACTAAAGATAAAGAGAGAATTTTAAGAGTGGCTAGGGATAAACAAAAAGTCAGATACAAAGGAGAGTCAGTAAGAATAAGCTCAGACTTCTCAGCAGAAACCATGCAGTAAAGAAGGAAATGGAATGACATATATAAAGCCTTGAAGGAAAAAAACTGCCAGCCAAGAATTATATATCCAGCAAAACTGTCTCTCAAATATGATGGCAAAATGAGGGCATTTCCAGATAAACAGAGGTTTAGGGAATTTGCAAAAATCAAAACAAAATTACAAGAAATATACTAAAGGGAGTCCTCTGGTTAGAAAATCAGTAACATCAGATAACCACCCAAGACTAGAACACAGGACAGAGCAATCAGATATCAACCCAGATAGGGAAGTCACAAAAGGAAATCAAAGCTAAAACACTGAAAATAGGGAAACAGATGTCAATATGTAAAAGATGACAACATTAAAACAAAAAAGAGGGCCTTAAAAAAGGTAGACATAGATTTTTCCTTTGGAGAGGAAGTCAAGGTGATATAAAGAAATAAAAGACTGGTATAAACTTAGAAAAATAGGGGTAAATATTAAGGTAACCACAAAGGAAACTAACAATCTTACAAGTCCAAATAAAAAACTAGAGAAATATAAAGACTCAGCAAACCTAAAATCAACAATAATGAAAAAGATGAAAAGAAACTACATGAAGAACAATGACTCAGCACGGAAAATTAAGTGGAACAAAGAAACTGTGAATAACACACAAAAAAAGACACCAAAATGTTAGCACTAAACTCATACCTATCAATAATTATGCTGAATGTAAATGGGCTAAATGCACCAATAAAGAGACAGAGAGTGGCAGATTGGATAAAAAAACACGATCCGTCTAGATACTGCCTACAAGAGACACACCTTAGACTTAAAGACACAAACAAACTAAAACTCAAAGGACGGAAAAAAATATATCAAGCAAACAACACTAAAAGAAGAGTAGGAGTGGCAGTATGAATCTCTGACAAAATAGACTTTAAAGTAAAATCCACCAAAAAGGATAAGGGAGGACACTATGTAATGATTAAAGGGTCAATACACCAGGAGGATATGACTATAATAAATATTTGCACACTTAAAGACAGGGCTCCAAAATACATAAAAGAAACTCTAACATCAGTGAAAGGAGAGATAGGCAGCTCCCCAATAGTAGTAGGAGACTTCAACACAGCACTTTCGGTGAAGGACAGAACATCCAGAAAGAAGCTCAACAAAGACACGGAGGAGCTAAATACTATAATCAACCAACTTGATCTCGTAGACATATACCTAACACTCCACCCAACAGCAGCCAAGTATACTTTCTTTTCCAATGTACACGGAACGTTCTCCAGAATAGACCACATATTAGGCCATAAAGCAAGACTTAACAAAATCCAAAGCATCGAAATATGACAAAGCATCTTTTCTGACAATAAAAGTAGAAATCAACAACAGAAAAAGCAAGGAAAAAAAATCAAATACATGGAAACTGAATAACACCTTGCTCAAAAACTACTGGGTTATAGAATAAATTAAGGATGCAATAAAGAAATTCATAGAATCAAACGAGAATGAAAACATATCTTACTAGAACTTAAGGGACACAGCAAAAGCAGTGCTCAGAGGTCAGTTTGTAGCAATAAATGCACACATCCAAAAAGAAGAAAGGGCCATAATCAAAACATAAACCCTACAACAGGAGTAAGTAGAAAGAGAGCAGCAAAAGAAGCCCTCAGACACCAGAAGAAAGGATAATCATAAGAATTACAGCAGAATTAAATGAAATAGAGAATAGAAAAACAATTGAAAGAGTTAACAAGACCAAAAGCTGGTTCTTTGAAAAGTTCAACAAAATGGACAAACCATTGGCCAAACTGACAAAAGAAAAACAGGGCAGGAAGCAGATAACCCATATAAGAAATGAGGTGGGTGATATCACAACAGAGTCAAATGAAATCAAAAGAATCATAAGAGAATACTATGAAACATTGTACTCTAACAAATTTGAAAACCTAGAGGAAATGGACAAATTTCTAGAAACTCACTACCTACCTAAACTAACACACACAGAGTTAGAACAAATAAATAAATCCATAACAAAACAAGACATTGAAAAAACTGTTAAAAAACTCCCCAGAGCTGGAGAAGGATGTAGAACAAAACTCTAACTCACAAAAAAAAAACAAAAAACAAAAAAAACCACCAGATTTACTGGCCTAAAGGAGACTGGAGAAACCCCAAGAGTACGGCCCCCAGACACCCTTTTAGTTCAGTGGTGAAGTCACTTCCAAGGTTCACCATTCATCCAGGGAGTGGGCAGCCCCATAAAACCAAATGGGACTAATGAGGCACAGCAGTCCAGGACAAGGGCTAGAAGGCAGAAGGGGACATGAAAG
>NW_004443953.1:24623520-24625084 GCF_000243295.1 Trichechus manatus latirostris
GGTCAAGAAGGGAGAGGGTTGACATGTTGTGGGGTTGTTAACCAATGTCATAAAACAATATGTGTACTACTGTTTCATGAGAAACTATTTGTTCTGTAAACCTTCACCTGAAGTACAATTAAAAAAAAAAAAATCCTCCTAACAAAAAAAAGCCCTGGCCCTGACGGCCTCACTGGAGAATTCTACCAAACTTTCAGTGAAGAGTTAACACCACTATTGCTAAAGTTATTTCAGAGCATAGAAAAGGATGGAATACTCCCAAACTCATTCTATGAAGCCAGCATAACCTTCATACTAAAATCAGGTAAAGACACCACAGAAAAGAAAATTACAGACCAATATCTCTCATGAATATTGATGCAAAAATCCTCAACAAAATTCTAGCCGATAGAATCCAGCGACATATTAAAAAAAAAATTCACCATGATCAAGTGGGATTTATACCAGGTATGCAGGGATGGTTCAACATTAGAAAAACAATCAATGTTATCCATCACATAAACAAAACAAAAGTCAAGAACCACAAAAATATACTAAAGGGAGTATCAATTATCAATTGATGCAGAAAAGGCATTTGACAAAGTACAACACCCATTGATGATAAAAACTATCAATAAAATAGGAATAGAAGGGAAATTCCTCAATATAATTAAGGGCAATTTATACAAAGGCAACAGCCAATATCATCCTAAATGGAGAGACTTTGAAAGCATTCCCTTTCAGAACGGGAACCAGACAAGGATTCTCTTTATCACCGCCCTTATTCAACATTGTGCTGGAGCTTCTAGCCAGAGCAATTAAGCTAGAAATAGAAACAAAGGGCATACGAATTGGTAGGGAAGAAGTCAAAGTATCTCTATTTACGGATGACACGATCTTATATACAGAAAACCCCAAAGAACCCAAAAGAAAAATACTGGAACTAATAGAAGATTTCAGCAAAGTGTCAGGATACAAGCTAAACATACAATGATCAGTTGGATTCCTTTACACCAACAAAGAGAACCTCGAAGAGGAAATCACCAAATCAATACCATTTACAATAGCCACCAAGAAGATAAAATCCTTAGGAATAAATCTAACCAGAGATGTAAAAGACCTATACAATGAAAAGTACAAGATACTACTGCAAGAAACCAAAAGAGACCTGCTTAAGTGGAAAAACATACCTTGCTCATGGATAGGTAGACTCAACATTGTGAAAATGTCAATTCTACCCAAAGCCATTTACAGATACAATGCAATCCCAATCCAAATTCCAACAACATTTTTTAATGAGATGGAGAAACAAACCAACTTCATATTGAAAGGGAAGGGGCCCTGAATAAGTAAAGCATTAGTCAAGAAGAACAACGTGGTAGGCCTCACACTACCTGATTTTAGAACCTATTTATTATACTGCCATAGTAGTCAAAACAGCCTGGTACTGGTACAGCAACAGATACATAGACCAGTGGAACAGAATTGAGAATCCAGACATAAAATCATCCACCTATGAGCAGTTGATATTAAAAAAAGGCCCAAAGTCCATTAATTAGGAAAGAGACAGTCTGTTTAACAAATG
>NW_004443953.1:24626874-24627986 GCF_000243295.1 Trichechus manatus latirostris
AAGTGTGCCTCTTAGCTCAAGTAGATACAAGAGACTAAATGGGCAGCTTCTGTCTGGAGGTGAGACGGGAAGCCAGAAAGGGTTAGGAGCTGGTTGAATGGACATGGGGAATCAGGGGTGGAAAGAAGGAGTGTGCTGTCACAGTACGGGGAGAGCAATTAGAGTCATATAACAGTGTATATATAAATTTTTGTATGGGGAAAAAAAAACTATGGTTTTAGCAATACTTTAAAATCTCTTGGGAAAAAGACAAAAACAAACTAAAAAACGTTTCACTGTACCAAACACATTTGAAAGTAGTTGAAATAGTATGCTAGTCAAATGTAAAGGCACACATTCTACAAAAGGCCAAGTTTCTCATTCTAAATATCAAATTCTTTTCAATCTCAGATATTACAAGAAACTTAAAAGAGTCCTTAGAATATTGCTATTGTTGCTTTTTCTGTTAATTTTTAATGTAATTCTTAGTATCATTCATACACAAGAAAATTATTTAAGTACCAGAAGAAGACTCTTGGTGGGCATCCTCGGTAAATAACAGCCAGCTCCCTGGGTGGCCCAAAAAATTATGCACTTTGCTTCTAACTAAAACCTTGGTAGTATGAATCCACCTAGAGGCATCTTGGAAGAAAGGCCTGGTGATCTACTTCTGAAAGATCACAGACATTGAAAACCTTACGGAGTGCAATTTTATTCTGAAACACATGGGTTCACTGTGAGTCAGAACCTACTTGATGGCAACTTGTTTTTTTTCCTTTTTTTTTTATTGTACTTCAGGCGAAGGCATACAGAACAAATAGTTTTTCATGAAACAGTAGTACACATATTGCTTTATGACAATGGTTAACAACCCCACAACATGTCAACCCTCTCCATTCTCGACCTTTTGTTTTCCTTTTTTTTTTTTTTTTATTGTACGTCAGGTGAAGGCTTACAGTACAATTAGTTTCTCATGAAACAGTAGTACACATATTGCTTCATGACCTTGGTTAACAACCCCACAACATGTCAACCCTCAAACTTCTCAACGTTTTTTTTTGGTGAAAATACACATAGACAAAGATACACCATTTCAAAAATTTCTACATGCACAGTTCAGTGACATTGACTAT
>NW_004443953.1:24634385-24654456 GCF_000243295.1 Trichechus manatus latirostris
TGGTGTTTTATTTTGGATGCCTACTGGAACCATCCTGTCCTGTTTTTGTAAATGTTTTGATATTGTCTGCTGTCTTCGGGGCATTCAGTAGGTATTTTTCTCATTTATTGTTTGTAGATTTGTTTGTTTCATCCCTTTTTTTTTTTTTAATTTGGCTATGTCTGTGCAGGTGGGCTGTGTGTTCTTTGTTGTTTGGTCATCTGTGGGTACAATACTTTTTGCCTCATTCTCCAATTGGCAGTGTCAGTCACTCAGGTATGGTATGGCAGGGCAGGTATAGCTGAAGAGAAGTTACTGGGATGGGTTTTTTTGGTACTTACTACAGCCTCCAGGACAGGTTGGTAATCAGTGCAGGGCAGGTTCCATTAGGCCGTGCCTGTGCTGCTTGTTGGTGTGATGTTAAGCACACAGTGCAGGTAAGCAGGATGCACCATGGAGATTGTTATGTGTGGAGCTAAGATAGATATGGGAGAGAGGAGAGAGGAACAGGAGCCAAAAATGTAAAAACAAACAAAAAAGAATGCTCAGGGAGCTTTCTGTTGGATTGGAGAGATGAGAGACTATGAAATGTAGAAAAACAAAAATGGGAAGAGGAAGAAAAAAAAGAAAAGAAAAGAATGAATAAATAAAAATCAAAACATTAAAGAACAGCAAAGTTCCCAGGGATCCCACCGGTGCAGCTATGAGTTCTGAGGAAGTTGTTCTCATGTGTTGCAGTATAGCCTGGCTAGAAGGTGGAGAGGTATACCACGCCAGGTATTCAGGGAACAGAAAGAGAAAGAAGATATAGAGAGACAGGAAACTGAGTAATGAAGAATGACAAAAAGGGAAAAAGAGGGAAAAGAAAACAAAACAATTTTTAAAAAAAAGTACAAGCAAAGCTCCCCAAAAAATAGGAAAAAAAAAAACCAACAAAAAAGAAGTTCCCTCAGAAATCCCTCTGCACGTCTGTGCAAGCTGAGAGGCTAGTTTCCAAGCCACGCAGTACCGCCTGGCCAGAACGGGCTCCCAACTGAAGAAAAGGAAAAGAAAACAAATGAACAGTTTAAAATAAACAAATGAACAAAAGCCCCGGGATCCCACCAGCACGGCAGCCCAGACCGGGGAGCAGCTCCTCTCTCGGACAGAGTTCTGCAGCCCCTTAGGAAGAAGCAAAGATGGCGCATGGAGCCAGGTATTTGAGCAAAAGGAGGGGGAGGTGGTGAGAGGTAAGGAAGAAATCAAAAGAAGCAGAAAAAAGCAACACCAGCAGCCAACAAATGGCTCTCAGAGAGCCAGCTAGTGTGGGCTGGTGGAATGCAAACAGCCGGTGCTTCCCGGACAAGAGACTGTGTCTGCGGGAAGCAGAGGAGGCTGAGTGTGGGTGAAGTAGGGTAGGGGGTGGGAAAGCATATATCACAAATTACCAGAGCTCTGCAGCCCCTCAGGAAGAAGCAAAGATTGTGCATGGAGCCAGGAATTTGAGTGAAAGGAGGGGGAGGTGGTGAGAGGTAAGGAAGAAATCAAAAGAAGCGGAAAAAAACAACACCAGCAGCCAACAAATGGCACTCAGAGAGCCAGCCTGTTTGTGTGGGTGGAATCCAAGCAGCCGGTGCTTCCCGGACAAGAGACTGTGGCTGCGGGAAGCAGAGACGGCTGAATGGGGGTGAAGAACAGTGGGGGGTGGAAAAGCATATATTGCAAATTACCGGTTGTTTTTTCTCCCGCTGGAAGCTTCATGAAGCTGCTTTCTTGTACCCCCTGTTTGCTGGTCTCTGATAGGAGTCCAAGACGGCGGATCCGCACTGCGGTAGCTGGTAGGAGACCTCTGCATGAATCTGTCCTCGCTGTCTGTTCTCTGTCAGTTTTATCACTCCATTTGGTGCTTGGCTAAGTTAGTTATCTCTTCATTTGATGTTTTAGGGTTTCAGGATTGTTGTTTTCTCTGTTCAGCTTAGTTTTTTGGATCTTTGCTGTGGAGGGACGGTGTGGTGCTTCTGCCTAGAGCGCAATTTTGCCAACTTTTTTTTTTAAAGTAAATTACAAGCACTTTCTATAGAGCTATCATCATTCCTGTTTTAAGGATTAATATAATCAAACATCTTTACATTCACTTACTTTACTCTCATTGAGTAGAGGTCTTGATGATTTATGTACTTAACCATGGGAAAATATTTAAATAACCAGCATAAGTTGCGTCCTAATGACAGAAATGGGAAGAAATACCTGGCAATCTACTCCTAAGATCAGCCAGTGAAAATCCTACGGATCACAATATTCCGATTTGCAACCAGTCATGGAGATGGTGCAGAATCAGACAGCATTTCATTCCATTGTGCGTGAGGTCACTACTAGTCTGCTGCAGACTTGACATAGCAAACAATCACAATAACTGAAGAGAGGAACATGTTAATTTTTTCTTGCTATTAATAGAAAAACCCTTATAAAATTAAGATTTAGCAAGGGATATGCCTCCTAGTGAGAAATGTATCACCAAATGCCTCTAATTTCTCCCTTAACATACACTGTCTTGCTTTCTGCAAGGCTTTCAAACCTTCCACTCACCTGAAACTTCTGACAAAGCAGCCCCTCACTGATTCTCAACTGATGACTGTGCCTCTATTTTGCAGACAAAGTGAAATCCATCAAAAGGTCAACTGCTTAATATTCCCCCTACAGAACATGTAGACTCACATTTTTAATCTTGCCCACTATCTTCTCCTTCCCTGATGTTAAAATGAAAGGACCATTGCTTTGCTACCTGTAATTTGCAACCCATGTTATCTTACCTTCTCTTTCTGCTATTGATTATCCCTTCTTTCACTTGTGTATTCAGTCAATTTGATTCTTTCCAATAATGCTTAAAAATAATCAAGTAATACTCATTAAAGCATTTTTAGAGACAGCAACACAACCATTAGTAAAAATAATAAATACAACATCCTTCCAGATGCTTCCTGAACTCACCTTCCCTTTTCATAGTCAACTTTTTGTAAGAGAAATCTATATTTACTGTTTCCATTTTGTCATATATCACAAAGTCCTCCATTCATTTCAGTTTGATTCATATCTCTATTACTCCATTTTAAGATGATCTATGACTACCATCTCATTAAGTCCAGCAGAAAATTCTAATTATTTGCCTGACATGAACTTTCAGAAGTATGTGACATTGTTGGTCATGGCTTTCATCTCTAAACCCTCTCTTTCATCTCTAAATCTTATCTTACCTTGGATTACTTGACATAACACTGCCTTGAAAATTTCTTTTTCCTTCTCTGCACCTTCTGTAATTAAACTTTTCAAAACTGAACTTAAGATCTTTCCCCTTATACATTGGTTCTGGGTAGCATTCCCCATCTCAGTCAACAGCAGCAACACCTATTACGTTATGTAAGCCAGAAATCTCAGAGCCATCCTCAACACCTCTCTCTCTCTTTCTATCCATATACATTACAAACTCTTCCTGATTTTATCTCCTGAGTAGTTCTTGAGTGAACCCACCACTCAGCCTCTCTACTACTGTATGTTTTAAAGTAATAATTTCTCTTGTAAAACACAGTGATAGCCCCCTAATTTCACTATCTAAATCAACTCCAGTCATCCTCAGTGGGATTTCCACAGAGCAGCCAGAGTGATTGTTCTAAAACATAAGGTTGGTCGTATCACCTCCATGCTTAAAAGAACTTAAGATTCTCCACTGATCTTGAAATAAAGATCTAAACCCATAATATGGTTTAGCTCTGTAAGCTTACTCCTCCCTCCTTATTCTTACTTCAGAAACCCTGGTGGCATAGTGATTAAGAGCTATGGCTGCTAACCAAAGGGTCAGCTGTTCAAATCCACCTAGGTGCTCCTTGGAAACTCTATGGGGCAGTTCTACTCTGTCCTATAGGGTCACTATGAGTCGGAATTGACCTGATGGCAACAGGTTTTTTTTTTTTTTTAAGTCTTACTTCACAAAATGCTTTGTCTCTTTCTGCATTTCAGCTAGGCTGGCCAATTTCCAGTTTTTCTAGAATGCATCCATCTTCCTTTCTGACACAGACTGTTACTTCTGATATTTCTCTCAACCTGTTTTTTTTTTTTTCCTTTGTTCATCCCAGCACTACTCTGAATAGTAGCTTAGCCACATTATCCTCAGGGAGGACTTCTTATCCTCACCACCTAAGCCAATTTTCTTCATTATAAGCTCAGAGAATACTCAGTAACTCTCATTCAAAATGGTTGTTATATTTCAGATTTCAATCTCTGATTTCTAATTATTATTTGACTTGTCTACTAGACTGTAAACTCCACAAGGGCAGGTTCTGTGTCTCTTTGGGGTCAGGATTGAAGTACCAGTGCTTGGTACGGTGCCTACCACTTAGTAGGCACTCAGGATATGTCCACTGGATGAGAAAATAAATGAATAAACTGTGGGTATCATATTTAAGAGAATAGAAATTCCGAAACTGAGAATCGTTAACTATTAAATATGACAGATTTAAGTTAAAATTAAAATTACCAACTCTGAAAGTGTGATAGTGTATTACTATTTGGTATTGTTAAGATTGCATTTGAAATAATAGTATCATTGAATTGTAAGAATTACAAAAATGATACCTGATGAAGACAAAGTGGGGGAACTTCCTAGAAAGACAGTGAAAAAGATTAACGAGTTACCGGGATTGCTTCATGTGGGAATAATAATGATAATAATAAATTCAGCATTGCATTTGCAATAGTATTTCATATAGGTTATGACAGAGCTTGGATTCTATACAATAAGCCTCCACCCCTAATATTTTAACTGTGGCACATTTCATGAAATTACATTATTATTATTTTTTTTAAATTATATTTAAAAAACATAGCTAAGCAGTGATTTAAAGGAGATGTGGTAATCAACTATAATTACGGAAGGCATAAAAATACTGAACCACTGGTCGGGGATAGGGAGTTTTTGATAGGAGGATTAGTTCTAGGATTAATAGAATGAAATTGGGCTTAAGAAATGTTCATTCAAAGGTAAAATTTTTTTTTCAAACTATTGATTTTCTAAGATGAGGGAATGATTGTAATTTCCACTATACAACAATTTAAAGAAGTAGCCAAGTTGCAGTGGGGTTGAGGATGAGGTCTAAAACTCAGAAAATAAACAAAAAATATAAAAATGTTAGAAATACAGTACAGTTTATAATAGTTTACTTTCAAACAGTTTTTCCTATAATTGTCAAAATTGTAGTGACTATAAATAATTTATTTTAAGTTATTAACTGTGATTAAATCTTTTAAACTTCTTTGAATTTGAAAATTAGAAATACCTAAGGACAAAAACTGGAGCCCTGGTGGTGCAGTGGCTAAGAGCTATGGCTGCTAAGCAAAAGGTTGGCAGTTCTAATCCATCAAGCCGCTCCTTGGAAACCCTATGGGGCAGTTCTACTCTGTCCTAAAGGGTCACTATGAGTCGGAATTGAGTAGATGGCAATAGGTTTGTTTTTTTATTTTTTGGTTTGAAGACAAAATGGATCACTGGTGGTACAGTGGTTAAAGGACTTGCCTGCTAACCAAAAGGTCAGAAGTTCAAACCCACCAACTGCTCTGTGGGAGAAAGATGTGTCAGTCTG
Organism: Trichechus manatus latirostris; assembly: GCF_000243295.1. NCBI lineage: Eukaryota > Metazoa > Chordata > Mammalia > Sirenia > Trichechidae > Trichechus > Trichechus manatus. Next base: position 24,639,974 of record NW_004443953.1, read on the forward strand.
CTTTCATAAAGATTTACAGCTGGAAACGCTATGGTACAGTTCTACTCTGTCCTGTAGGGTCCCTAAGAGTCTGAATTGACTAGATGACAGTGCGTTTGGTTTTTGGTTTACTGACAAATAAAATTAACTTGTTTTTTTTAAAACAAAGTAGTGTAAACAAACAAAAAATGGAGTTCAGTAGAATATATTTGGGACCTTGGATGCTGACACAAATGTTTCAAAATTATTTTAACATTTCATGTAGGAATTTTGTATTTATTAATATTTGAGTATTCTTGACTTTTTGCTCACATATCCTTTTTTTCTCTGTTTGTCATGTTCAGTTAAAAATCTCATCCTTTTCTATTTATGTTGACAAGAATGAAATTATTCCAAGACACATAGATGAAAAACTATGGCATGGAGAGAAATCGTCTTGCCTTCTTCTTGGACACTAGACTATATTTCCCAGACTCCTTTGTAGTTACACGTGGTCTTGTGACTAAGCTCACACCAATAAAAAGTGAGAGAAAGGGCTATGTGTGACATCCATTCCACATTTTAAGAGGAAATCCAGTACTCTTTATCTACAAGAATGTCAGTGACTCAAATAACCTTGGAAGTCCTCTGGAAAGATGGCAGAGCTGCCCTTCTGGACCCTCACTGACCTCATGGATCAGAGCTGCCCACTGATCTTGTAAACCTAACTCCAGAGTTTTCCTGATTGAGAACTGAACTGAGTCTTTTGGTAGAGCTGTTAAAGTCTTTTACCCTAATGCATAGTAAACAGAAGAACCCAAATGAAACCCTATTCATTGTGTTGATAGTTATAACCTAAATAAAACAAAACACCAGAAGCAGAGTGGTGGTTTGGGTTTAGATGAATAACAGGAAGTTATAGAAAGTTTATACTACTACTGGTGGTCTGTAGTCTTGCTGCCATTTTCACGACTTTATACCGGTATGATGCTTCCCATTGTTGCCTTTTGGAATTAATACTTGAATGTTAAATAAAGACATCATTTGGAACTTAGTCTTAACCTAGTCCTGGACTCTTGGGGCAAGTATCTGCAGATTGCCTAAGAGTGATACTAGATGGATCTTGCGGAAAGAACTCTCTAATCTTGTGTCAATATAAATTGATTCTCCTACAGCAGCAATAGGTTTAAGATCAGTGATAGAACACTGTTTGTGAGAGCATACTAAAACTGAGTTACAAGACCATGTCCCACTTAGGGTTATTAAATTTGCTGACCTTAGTAACTTCATCAGAAGCTTTACTGTTTCCATTTAACTCCCATTTTTCCTTGAAGGAGAGAGACATTAAATGTTCCTCTGTCCGTGTAGAATGCTTCCATGGTGCCATTTTGTGGTATTTGTAGTCCTCTCTGACATTATCAAATGGATTGACATTTTAAATATTTGCAGTGCTCAGTGGGTACTAATTCAGCAAAGGTGAACCACAAGCTTCTTACAGTGTGGCACAGCAAGTGATGTGTGTCTGTTTAATCACAGCAGCTGAAATGAGATCAAAAGGCACTGTGTTGTTAAACTCCTAAAACTGCTGTCACAGCAGACACACCTGGAGGGGTCCTTGAAGGATAAAGCTAAGTAGTGAAGAAGCTTCTTAGGCTACTGGCTTATCTGAACCCATTAACCCAGCTTGGCAGGGAAGTATATAACGTTTCCATATTTCTAGTAAATTCTCTCTAGGTCCAGCTCAATCATTTGGGAGCCTCCCAGCAATTCTTGACTCTTTTTTTTCTTTTACTATAGATTCTAGTTTTACCTTCAATGTTTTATCAGAGTTGAGAATCTAAATACCCTAAAAAAGTGAAAAATATAAATCATTTTACATGTTGCCTGCCACAAATTTTGGGACTTGATCCAAAAGGAATTTTGTACAATAGGAAATAGTACTGTTAACTCTGCCTGCTGAAATTTCATAGCACCTGTATTATTTAGAGATTCTATAATGACAAACGTTAAAATATTAATGAATGGAAAAACTTATAATTGTACCCTAAATCTTTTTTTTAATAAAGCGTTAATTTTCTATATAATCCCCACTATTTTTAAATCATCCATCACATAATCATTTGTATTTTAGATCAACTTGAATATCTTCAGTCTCAGTTTCTCACAAAGTAAGAGTCTGCATTAGGTTTTTACAAAAATTCTCCTGGCTTATCTCAGTCACATGCATACTGGCAGAAACTCAGCATCGCCACCTTCCATCCAAATCTTCTTAAAGAGGTGAGGGTATCAACATCATCTATACAAGTCTGTCCAATAGATGAATATCAAAAATATTAAAGACCAGATTCCTGTTCTCCAACTTACTACAGATTTAGAGTACATTTAAGGAATCAGTAGGACATAAAGCTTAGAAAATTGGCTAAGAATAAATTGAAGGAAAGTCAATACAAGGTAGTTTAAGTCTATGAACTGTATTCATATGATGTTGGGGAGTTGGTGAATGTTTCGGAAGACAATTCAATGACTTTTGTTATGAAATTTGCTCCATTTACTGGATAGCCTAACACATTAGAACATTCTTAAGTAGTAGGCAAGTTACTTAAATGCCTTCTAATATAATTTCTTTATGTTAAAAAAATAAGTTAAAAATAGCAAATAAAAAATGTGGAAAGGAAAGGTATATTATTTCTGTGATAGTATTTGCAAATATATCTCCCCATCCAGAGCTGCAAAGGAAAGATTGTAATTTCACATGGGGTCCTCACCACCATTTATCCACTAGGTTTACAACGCAGATTCAAAGACTGTGTGGTAAAGGACAGGGCCTGAGGAGTAGGAGAGTAGTGATAAATATTTAGGGTAAGAAATTGTCTCTGTTTAAGGAGCTGGAAAAAAAAAAAAACTTAAAGCTTCGTGGGCTGTAACTGAGGAAATATTTACTGAGTATGTGCTATGTACTCTATACTAGGTGTTTAGGACATGTCAATAAACACAACAAAGGTCCATTTCCTATGGAGGTATCATTCTAGAAGAGGAAGACTTAAATTAGACGTGATGAATAAGTACATTATTGAGTGTAATGGATTGAATTGTATTCCCCCAAAATATGTGTCAACTTGGTTAGGCCATCATTCCCAGTATTGTGTGGTTGTCCTACATTGGGGGATTTTCCTATGTATTATAAATCATAATCTCTGCCTGTGGTTAAAGAGAATTAGGGTGGGATGTAAAACTCTTGCTCAGGTCACATCCCTGATCCAATGTAAAGGGAGTTTCCCTGGGATGTGGCCTGCACCACCTTTTATCTTACAAGAGATAAAAGGAAAGGGAAGTAAGCAGAGAGTTGGGGACCTCATAGCACCAAGCAAGCAGTGCCTGGAGCAGAGCACGTCCTTTGCACCCAGGGTTACTGTGAGGAGAAGCTCCTAGTCCAGGAGAAGGTTGATGACAAGGAATTTCCTCCAGAGCTGACAGAGAAAGCCTTCCCCTGGAGCTGACACCCTGAATTTGGACCTCTAGCCTACTAGATTGTGAGAAAATAAAAATTTCTCTTTGTTGAAGCTATCCACTTGTGATATTTCTATTATAGCAGCACTAGACGACTAAGACATTGAGTATATCAGAAGAAGAAAAATTTCATGGAAAAAAAAGGAAAACAAAATGGATGGAAAGTGAACACGGTTGGTAATGGAATATGTATTACAATTTTAAATGTAGCAATAAGAAATAAAATTATTGTGGTACAACCACTTTGGAAATCGATTTGGCACTTCCTTAAAAAGCTAGAAATAGAAGTACCATACGATCCAGCTATCCCACTCCTTGGAATATATCCTAGAGAAACAAGAGCCGTCACATGAATAGATATATGCAAACCCATGTTCCTGGCAGCATTGTTCACAATAGCAAAAAGACGGAAGCAACCTAGGTGCCCAGTAACGGATGAATGGATAAACAAACTATGGTATATCCACACTATGGAATATTATGCAACGATAAAAAACAATGATGAAGCTGTGAAACATCGTATAACATGGTGGAAGCTGGAACTTATTATGCTGAATGAATTTAGTCAGTCACAGAAGGACAAATACTGTATAAGACCACTATTATAAGAACTCAAGAAAAGGTTTAAACACAGAAGAAAACATTTTTTGATGATTACGGGGGTGGGAAGGGAGGGTGAGGGTTATTCGCTAACTAGATAGTGGATAATCATCTTAAGTGAAGGGAAGGACAGCACACACTACAGGGGAAGCCAGCACAACTGGACTAAACCAAAGCTAAGAAGTTTCCTCAATACAATCAAATACTTTGAGAGACAGAGTAGCAGGGATGGGGGATCTGGGGACCATGCTTTTGGGGACATCTATGTCAATTGGCATAACAAAGCTTATTAAGGAAATGTTCTGCATCCTACTTTGGTGAGTGACGTCTGGGGTCTTAAAAGCTTGCAAGCAGCCATCTAAGATGCATCAGTTGGTCCCAACCACTTGGTGTAAAGGAGAACAAAGAACATCAAGGACACAAGGAAAGTATTAGCCCAAGAGACAGAATGGGCCGCATAAACCAGAGACTTCATCAGCCTGAGACCAGAAGAACTAGATGGTGCCCAGCTACCACCAATGACCATCCTGACAGGGAACACAACAGAGGGTCCCTGATGGAGCAGTAGAATGATGGGATGCAGAACTCAAATTCTAGTAAGAAGACCAGACTTAATGGTCCGACTGAGACTGGAGGTGCCCCAGAAAGCATGGCCCCTGGACTCTCTATCACCCCAGAACTACAACAATTTTCTGAGGCCAACTCTTCAGACAGGGATTAGACAAGACTGTGGGACATAAAGCGATACTCATGAAGAATGTGCCTCTTAGTCAAGTAGATACAAGAGACCAAGGTGGGGGTTCGTCTAGAGGTGAGATGGGAAGGCAGAGAGAATTAGGAGCTGGTTGAATCTTCATGGGGAATCAGGGGGAGAGGGTGAGGGCACTGTCACAGAATGGGGTGAGCGGTTGGGGTCTCATAACAATGAATGTAAAAAAAAAAATTTTGTATGGGAGACTAACTTGAAATGTAAACTTCATTTAATTACAACAATAAAAAAAAAAAAAGAAAATTATTGAGCAGGTGAGATTTGAACAAAGTCTTGATTACCAATGTCAGTTTGAGGAGAAAGTTTAAGGAGAGAGGACATAAAACAGCTAGAGGGCTTGTGAGCAGTACATGGAAGACAAAGGTGCAGGGAAAAGTAAGATATGTTAAGAATATTGTATAGCCTACCTTATTTTTATTCAAATAAAGTGTGCCTTCTCTGTTGTTTTGCCAGCTGTGCCCTCCCCATGCTAGGCACCCTCACAAGTGCCACTATGCCAATCCTCTTCCACAGGTTGCTGTAAAACAAATTAGCACAGTGCACTTATGAAAATATCTAATGGAGAGGAAGGGGTTGGGGTAGGGCACAGCTGGCAAATAAAATGCAGAAGGCACACGATATTTGCATAAAAATATTATATGTGTTCCCTTCTCAGGATTTGTGAAGTAACAGTAACAAGCTTGTGCAATTTGAACTTACATTTGATTTTTTTTTATTCTTCTCACTTTAATACTACTCCAAGAATAAGTTCCATGAATTATAGCTTTACAAGTATTAGAATAATAAAAGTAATAACTTTTGAAAAATTTTAAAAATTTTGATAACAAAAATAGCAACTGCTTTTATAACCCCTAAAATATGCCAGACTCTGTTTGAAGTACTCTACCAATATTAACTCAAATAAATCTTCTCAACAACATATGAGGTAAGTAATTATTTTTAAGTATATTTTACTGATGAGAAAACTGAGATACAGAGAGATTAAGTAACAGCTAGAAAGGCAGAACCAGGATTCATGTGTGGTCTGTCTTGCTCTGAATCTATGCTTTTAACTACTAGGCTTAAATGCCGATTCAGCAGTGCTTCCTTGCTTCTGTAACTGTTTTGTGAAATAAGCCACCTAGTTGTTTCCCACAGAATACAAAACATTGGAAAATTTTCTTGTCTATTTCTCAGCCTCACTTATAAATTCCAAACTAGCCATACATCTCAAACCAGAAAATAATAGTTCATCCAAGGTCAAGTGTTATTGAAGCGAGAGGGATTGATTTCAAGTTTTCCAGTATTTAAATCTTGCTTTACTCTTAACATACTATTTTGTATGTCCTTTTATTAATATGGTCTTTAAATATTCACGTATATTTCTCTCTTGTTTTATCTATCATGGTTTACAAATTCTCTCCTCCCATTTTTTCTTAAATCTACTCCAGATAGGCTTTGACCAACATTAATTCACCAAATCTACTCCTGCCAGAGTGAACAGTGATCTCCATTTTGTTAAGTAGAATAGTAAATTCTCACTTCTTCCCTTATTTGACCAGAAGACCACTCTCTCTACTTCTAAAGAATATTTTCACATGGCATTCATCATATCACAACTCTTGGTTTTACCATAAGGTCTTATATATGATAGTTCTATCTAACCTTCACAAAGCAGATAATCCAAATGTGCATTCATTGCCCAAAAGATAAGCAAGAACAGATAAATCTTCTCACGTATTTTAGGAAATTAATATCCACTCTCACTTAGAAAAACAGATGTAAACATGATAAAGAAAATAATAGAAAGCTGAATCCAATACATAAAATTATATATCATAACAAAGTAAAATTATCCCAGAAATTTGACAGTTTTCATATTAGAAAATGTATTTATCATATACATTACTTAACATATTAAAGGAAAATATATTAATCTCAGTGAATGCAAAAAAAGATGAAATTCAGTACTCACTGATGTTTTCAATTAAACAAAACTTAATTTAATATAAAGAGTTATTTATCAGACAACTTGAACAAACACTAAACTTCATGATGAAATGTTAACGTATCCCTTTATATTCAGATAAAAGACAAGAATACTCACTATCATTATGTTTATTTCAAGTTAACATTTTACTTGAGGCTGTAACTAGCATGTGGAGTAAGAAAAGGGAACAAAAAAGTTATAAGGAATGGAATGGAAGAAATAGAACAGTTAAAATTTACAGACAAAATGATTATCTATGAAAATAATCTAGGAGCACTTACAAACCAAACTCATAAAATATTTTCCTGGAAGCAAGGTCATATTCAAAATCAATAATTTCCTTACACACCAGAATGCATAGTAAGTATATGAAAATGGTTTTAGAAAAAAAAAAAACTACCTCATTTACAATAGAAGCCAAAAATATAAAGTATATATGTATATACATATGTTATGTCTATCAAATTGGCTAGGCCATGATTCCCAGTATTATGTGGTTGCGCAATATTTTGTGATCTGATGTGATTACCCTAAGAGTTGTAAATCCTTGCCTCTATGATTTTAATGAGGCAGGATTAGAGGATTTGATTGTATCTTGAGTCAATCTCTTTTGAGATATAAAAGAGAGAATGGAAAGAGAGGAGAGGGATCTCATACCACCAAGGAAGAAGAGCAGGGAGCTGTGCACATGCTTTGAACCTGGGGTCTCTATGCTGAGAAGCTCCTAGGGCAGGGGAAGATTGATGACCATGACATTCCCCCAGAGCAGACAGAGAGAGAAAGCCTTCCACTGGAGGCACCCTGATTTCAAACTTCTAGCCTCCTAAAGTGAGAGATGTGGTGGCTTGACTGTTGCTGTAAAAATAGAAATTTTGCAACTGGTATTTTAAATATCAGGGCAGTAATCCTTGGTGGACAAGTTTCAGTGGAGCTTCCAGACTAAGAAACAGTAGGAAGAAGGAACTGGAATCTACTTCTGAAAAAATTGACTGTGAAAACCTCATGAATATCAGCAGAGCATTGTGCCTGAAGATGAGCCCTTCAGGTTGGAAGGTACTCAAAAGACGACTGGGGAAGCACTACCTCCTCAAAGTAGAGTTGACCTTAATGACGTAGTTAGAGTCAAGTTTTCCAGACCTTAATCCACTGTTGTGGCACGACAAAAAATGAGAAGAAACAGCTGCAAATATCCATTAACTGGAACATGGAATGTAAGAAGTATGAATCTAGGAAAACTGAAAATCGTCGAAAATGAAATGGAATGCATGAAGATTGGTATCCTAGGCATTAGTGAGACGAAATGAACTGGTATTGAGCATTTTAAATCAGACAGTCACATGGTCTACTATGCTGGGAATGACAAATTGAAGAGGAATGGTGTTGCTTTCATTTTCAAAAAAAATTTCAAGATCTATCGTGAAGTACAACTCTGTCAGTGATAGGGTAATATCCATTTGCATATGAGGAAAACCAGTTATTAATGGACTGTTATTCAAATTTATGCACCAATCACTAAGGCCAAAGATGGAGAAATTGAAGGTTTTACTAACTTCTGCAGTGTGAAATGTATCAAATAATACAATCAAGATGCATTGATAATTACTGGCAGTTGGAATGCAAAAGTTGGAAACAAAGAAGGATCTGTAGTTGGCAATATGGCCTTAGTGATAGAAACGATGCCAGAGATCTCATGATGTAATTTTGCAAGATGTATGACTTCTTCATTGTGAATATCTATTTTCAACAACATAAACGGACACTATACATGTGGACATTGCTGGATGGAATACACAGGAATCAAATCGATGACATCTGTGGAAAAAGACAATGGAAAAGCCACCATCATCAGTTAGAAAAAGGCCAGAGGCTGACTGTGGAACAAACCATCAATTGCTCATATGCAAGTTCAAGTCGAACTTGAAGAAAATTAGAACATGTCCACGAAAGCCAAACTACTAACTTCAGTACATCCCACCTGAATTTAGAGACCATCTCAAGAATAGACTTGACTCACTGAACACTGATGACTGAAGACCAGACCAGTTGTGGAACAACATCAAGGACATCATACATGAAGAAAGCAAGAGGTCATTAAAAAGAGAGGAAAGAAAGAAAAGACCAAGGTAGATGTCAGAATAGACTCAAACTTGCTCTCGAACAGAGAGTACCTAAAGCAAAAGGAAGAAATTATGAAGTAAAAGAGCTGAACAGAAAATTTCAAAGGGTGGCTCACGAAGACAAAGTAAAGTATTATAATGGCATGTGCAAAGACCTGGAGTTAGAAAACCAAAAGGGAAGAACACATTTGGCATTTCTCAAGCTGAAAGAACTGAAGAAAAAATTGAAGTCTCAAGTTGCGGCACCGAAGGATTCTACAGGGAAAATGTTAAACGATGCAGGAAGCATCAAAAGAAGATGGAAAAAACCCACAGAGTCACTGTACTGAAAAGAATTGGTGGACAATCAACAATTTGAGGAGGTAGCATATGATCAAGAACCAATGGTACTAAAGGAAGAGGTCCAAGCTGCACTGAAGACATTGGCAATAAACAAGACTCCAGAAGTTGACAGAATACCAATTGAGATGTTTCAACAAATGGATGCAGCACTGGAAGTGCTCACTTATCCATGCCAAGAAATTTGGAAGACAACTGCCTGGCCAACCAGCCATTTCCAAGAAAGAATGCAGAAATTGTTGAACACTATTATTAATATCACACACAAGTAAAATTTTGCTGAAGATCATTCAAAAGTGGTTGCAGCAGAACATTGACAGGGAAGTGCCAGAAATTCAAGCCAGATCCAGAAGCGGACCTAGAACAAGGCATATCATTGCTGATGTCAGATGGATCCTGGCTGAAGGTGAGAATACCAGAAAGCTGTTTACCTGTGCTTTATTGACTATGCAAAGGCATTTGACTGTGTAGATCATAACAAATTATGGATAACATTGTGAAGAATGGGAATTCCAGAACACTTAATTGTGCTCATGAGGAACCTGTACTTAGACTAAGAAGCAGTCATTTAACAGAAAAAGGGGATACTGCATGGTTTAAAGTCAGGAAAGGTGTGCGGCAGAATTGTATCCTTTCACCATACTTACTCAATCTGTATGCTGGACTATATGAAGAAGAATGTGGCAACAAGGTTGGAGGAAGACTCATTAACAACCTGTGATATGCAGATGTCACAACCTTGCTTGTTGAAAGTGAAGAGGAATTGAAGCACTTACTGACGAAGATCAAAGACCACAGCCTTCAGTATGGCTTACACCTCAACATAAAAAAAAAAGAAAAAAAAAATCCTTACAACTAAACCAATAAGCAACATCATGATAAACAGAGAAAAGATTGATGTAAAGAATTTCATTTCATTTTACTTGGATCCACAATCAATGCCCATGGAAACACTGAGCAAATCTCCTGCAAAAGGTCTCTTTAAAGTGTTAAAAAGCAAATATGTCACTTTAAGGACTAAGGTGCACTTGATCCAAGCAACGGTGTTTTCAATTGCTTCATATGCATGTGAAAGTTGGAGAATGAATAAGGAAGAATCCATGCTTTTGAATTATGGTGTTGGAGAAGAATACTGAATATACCATGGACTGCTAAAATAACAAACTAATCTGTCTTGGAAGAACAGCCGGAATCCTCATTTGAAGGAAGGGTGGCAAGACTTCGTCTCACGTACTTTGGACGTGTTATCAGGAGGTTCCAGTTCCTGGAGAACAGCATTATGCTTGGTAAAATAAAGGGTCAGCGAAAAAGAGGAAGACCCTCAATGAGATGGATTGACGCAGTGGCTGCAACAATCGGCTCAAGCATAACAATGATTGTGAGAATGGCGCAGGACCCGGCAGTATTTCGTTCTGTTGTCCAGAAGGTCGCTATGAGTCTGAACCGACTTGATGACACCTAACAATAATAACAACAAACGCAGAGAATGAACTTCTGTTTGTTAAAGCCATCCACTTGTGGTTTTTCTGTTATAGCTTCATCAGATAACTAAGACAATATTTAATGTGTAAATTAAGCAAAAAATATGAAGATTCAGAGAAAATAATCATCATTTTAATTGTGCAATATATAAAAAGACTTTTGTAGGAAAATTATAAAATGCAATTAAAATACTTAAACACATATAATTAGTATCTTAAAGATGGAAATTCATTCTCAGCCAACATTATAAATTCAAAGCAATTCCATTAGAAATTTCCCGTGTTTTTTGCAGAACTTAAGAAGCTGATCTTAAAATACATACAATTAAAAAATAGTCAGTAATAACACAGTAAATTTATAAAAAGAATGATTGACTTAGTTTGGCAGTTATCATGACTTTGTATAAAGCTAATGTAATTAAAACTGTGGTATTAGCACAGAGATAGTCACCAAACGAATAGAATAGCACTGGGAGCCTAAAAGCAGACTACCATAAAATGAGCATGTTATATAACAGATGAAATATCACAAATTAATAAGAAAAAGATGAGCTTTTATTAAATTAGTAAGAAAAAAATGGCCACATGTATAAACGAAGCTATGACATTTGGATATTTAGAGAGAAAAAAAATTGAACTCTTCTATCATACAATGTACACTAGTAAATTCCAGATGAATTAGACTTATACATAAATATTAAACTTTTATGACCTTTAAAATGAAGTACATCAATATTTATTTACTGAAATGTATTTATTTATGTAGTGAGGAACGGGAAGAGTTTGTAGACAAAACACACAACCCATGAAGGACAATTGATAAATTTATCTTCATTTAACATTGTATTGTTTGTGTATGTGTGTGCAAATTTTGAGGTATTTTGTGTATCTGGATGAGGGAAGGGAGAACCAAATGTGTTCAACATTCTATAGGGTGGGCTATGAGGAAAGAAAAGAAGTCTGGTCAGCCCTACAGCACCATTTACCTCTGCCCACTCCTCTTTTGTCTTTGTTGATAGTCACTGTCCTCCTGAGGGTCTCTATCTGTATAGGTTCCTTAGCAAATATCTCAACAAGTGCTTCTCCAACTATTCCTTTTATCTGAATCACTTCACCAAAATCAGTTACCTCTGCCATGTTGCAGATTTCTATTTCCTATGTCCAAGCAGATATCTCTGGATTTTTGACTAGTTCTTCAGAGCACAGAGAATAAAATGAACAAAACATTTTTGAACCTGATGGATGAATTTTCTTCAGTGCTAAACTTGTTCTCTGTAGAAGTGTAAGCAGGATAGACAGGTTGTTAAGCACATTTTTTTCTTTTTATTATTATTATTGTACTTTAGATGAAGGGTTACAGAACAAATTAGGCTGTCATTAAACAATTAGTATACATATTGTTTTGTGGCATTGATTACCAACCCCACGACGTCTCAACACTTTCCCTTCTCGACCTTGGGTTCTCTATTACCAGCTTTCCTGTCCCTTCCTGCCTTCCAGTCCTTGCCCCACCCTAATGCTACCCCCCACCCTGCTGATGTGCCTCTTTAGCCTGATTTTGTTTTATGGGCCTGTCTAATCTTTGGCTGAAGAGTGAACCTCAGGAGTAACTTCATTACTTAGCTAAAAGGATGTCCGGGGACCATACTCTCGGGGTTTCTCCAGTCTCTGTCAGGCCAGTAAGTCTGGTCTTTTTTTGTGAGTTTGAATTTTGTTCTACCTTTTTCGGTAGCTCTATCCAGGACACTTTATTGTTATCCCTGTCAGAGCAGTGGGTGATGGTAGCTGAGCACCATCTAGTTGTGCTGGACTCAGTATGGTGGAGGCTGTGGTAGTTGTGGTCCATTAGTCCTTTGGACTAATCTTTCCCTTGTGTCTTTAGTTTTCTTCATTCTCCCTTGCTCCCGATGGGGTGAGACCAATGGAGTTATCTTAGGTGGCTGCTCACAAGCTTTTAAGACCTCAGATGCTACTCACCAAAGTAGAATGTAGAACATTTTCTTTATAAACTATGTTATGCCAATTGAGTTAGACATTCCCTAAGACCATGTTCCGCACAGCCCTCAGCATAGCAATTTGGTCCCTCAGGTAGTTTGGATGTGTCTATGGAGCCTCCAAGACCTTGCCTTGGACAAGTTGTGCTGGCTTCCCAGTACTGTGAACTGTCTTACCCTTCACCAAAGTTACTACTTCCCTATTATCTATTTAGTGTTTTTCCATCCCCACCACTCCCTTCTCTTGTAACCATCAATAATTGTTTCTTTTTGTGTGTAAACCTTTTGGTGAGTTTTTACAGTAGTGGTCTCATAGAATATTTGTCCTTTTGTGATTGGCTTATCTCACTCAGCATAATGCCCCCCAGATTCATCCATGCTGTGAGACGCTTCGCAGATTCATCATTGTTCTTTATCCTTGTATAGTATTCCATTGTTTATCCATTCATCTGTTGATGGGTATCTGGGTTGTTTCCATCTTTTTTCTATTGTGAACAATGCTGCAATGAACATGAGTGTGCATATGTCTATTCGTGGGATGGCTCTTATTTCTCTAGGATATATTCCTAGGAGTAGGGTTGCTGGATCATATTTTATTTCTATTTCTTGCTTTCTAAGGAAGCGCCGTATCATTTTTCAAAATGGTTGTACCATTTTGCATTCCCACCAGCAGTGCATAAGAGTTCCAATCTCCCTGCAGCCTCTCCAACATTTGTTATTTTCTGTTTTTTTGATTCCTGCCAGTAGTCCTGGGGTGAGATGGTATCTCATTGTGGTTTTGATTTGCATTTCTCTAATGGCTAGTGATAGCGAGCATTTCCTCATGTGTCTGTTAGCCGCTGAATGTCTTCTTCTTTGGTGAAATGTCTGTTCATTTCCTTTGCCCATTTTTTAATTGGCTTATTGGTCTTTTTGTTGTAGAGGTGTTGGATTTTCTTGTAGATTTCAGAGATTAGACCTTTGTCAGCTTTGTCATAGCCAATTTTTTTTTCCCAGTCTGTAGGTTCTCTTTTTACTCTTTTGGTGAAGTCTTTTGATGTGTATAAGTGTTTAATTTTTAGAAGATCCCAGTTATCTAGGTTATCTTCTGGAGCTTCTGTGTTGTTAGTTATGGTTTTTACCCTGTTAATACCATGTATTAGGGCCTCTAGTATTGATCCTATCTTTTCTTCTATGAACTTTATAGTTTTAGGCTTTATATTCAGGTCTTTGATCCATTTTGAATTAGTTTTTGTATATGGTGTGAGGTATGGGTCCTGTTTCATTTTTTTTGCAGATGGACATCCAGTTTTGTCAGCACCATTTGTTAAAAAGACTGTGTTTTCCCCCTTTGATGGACTTTGGGCCCTTGTCAAAGATCAGGTGATGGTAGGTGGATGGATTTTCACGTGGGTTCTCAATTCTGTTCTGTTGGTCAATGTATCTGTGACCAACCACATACTGGAACATCCTCTGTTACATCTCCGTCAAGTGATCAGTTATATCAATTTGAATACTTCAGTCAAGGGAAACTGCATGTCCCCAGTTAGGACATCTTTAGATAATTCTAAGGATTAGAACATTCTTATTTATGTTAACGTCAATAACTGTCATCTTAGATTCCACAAACCACAACATAACATTCATATTTTCAAAGTACCTATAGTATATTGAGTTAAGCACATTCATTTTAACAAATATTTACTAAATGGCTACTGTTTAAAAGAAACAGTCTGTTTAATGCTAGATTTATATGTTTTCTATATAATA
>NW_004443953.1:24654556-24709133 GCF_000243295.1 Trichechus manatus latirostris
AAACAGTCTGTTTAATGCTAGATTTATATGTTTTCTATATAATAAAATTTTTAAATAAAATAAATAGACTGAAAAATCTGAATGCTAACAAAAATGAGAAGTTAACTCTGAGTTAAATAATTGTACTTGATGAAATGAGGCATTCTCTGCTTGGACAGAGGCACAAGCCTTGAGCAAGTCTTACCCCTCAGGGAGGACACAGAACTTGATCTTTTTTCATGACATATTTATTTCCTTTCACAAAAGTAACCACTAGTAGGACAGAAAGGATGTCTTACGCAGATTGGGAAAGAGGATAACAATGCAAACACAAGCTCCAGAAAAATAGAAATAAAAAAAATTAAACTTTTGAGCTTACCAGATTTGAGGAATTTATGAACAGCAACAAAAAATCAATAAAATGGAAAATCTACCCAAAAAGTAGCCAAAAACTATAAGAAAAAGTTTTTCCTGGTTTGTGCTCAAATATTTCCTTAGGAAAATCCATCAAAAAGTGTATTGATCATGTTGCATTTTTCTTCCTGCTGGAAAAAAATCAAAACCAAACCCATTGCCATTGAGTCAATTCCGACTCATAGCAACCCTATAGGACAGAGTACAACTGCCCCATAGGGTTTCCAAGGAGTGACTGCTGGATTCGAACTGCAAATCTTTTTGGTTAGCAGCTGTGGCTCTTAACCACTACACCACCAGGGGCTATGTACTATTTTTAAATTACATGTAAGACTACTCATCAGTGAAAAAAAATGAGAGAATTGGAAACAAATGGTTAAGTATTGCAGGCATGTTCTAAGTACTAAAAGGTCATTATACGTTCAGAAATGTGTCCAGAAAAGTGATATTATGACTGTATTCTATGCCAAATATTATAGACAATATTATTTTCCTTAAATTTCCACTCCCTCTACTTTATGTGAGATTCAGAAAATGACATAGCATCAAGGCCAAATAGTCTCCATAAATGAGACTTCCCTGTAGACAACAGGAAAATGGAACTTCATCTTTTCAGTCTTTGTGTTTTTCAGAACTCAGTGCTTACTTGAATCTCATGGTTATATCTAACATTATTTGAGGTTGCTCCTATTTTGTAAAATGGTAAAAGAAGAATAAAATAATGAGATTTGGTGAGCTGTGTTCATTTTCTCTTATCTTTTTTTATCTAATGAAAATCTTTACAGCTATCATATATTCTCTGACAGTCTCAAACTATTGTACAGATAGTAAGACAGAATAGTGATAGAACATTAGAAAGATATTTTATGTTGGAATATAATTTACCTATATTGGAATTGTGCTTCTGAGCCCCTTAATAACTTAGGTACCTTTCTGAGCTGAGATTTATCAACCAATGTTCATTCAGTTCTCTGCAACCTACCAGCAATGATTTCCCTTAGTCTTATAATTTCATATTCAATACATAAATTAAATTCTACTTAACCTATCATCTTGGGGTATTCAGAAGCATATTTCCTCTTGTTACTGTAAATATAACTTACCCTTCAACATATGGACAGGGATATGTGTACAAAGGGTATATGTGTTTATTTGCTTTTAAATTTGTGAGATGATTTGTGTACTTTCCTTTGTGAAAAGCCATTGTTTTATACTTTCTTATTGTTTCTTGGATCATAATAGTTAATTAATATTTTTTGATATCTCCTCAAAGTTTTCAAAGTTAATTGTCATTGATGTTATACTATGCCCGAAACTGAAGAAATTTTTTCTATATTTTTCTTGTTCATGCGCATGTCTACTCCCTAAAGAATATCCCAGTAGCTGTTTGATGGTCACGAAGAGAAATTTTCATTGTTTTTCCTCATATGTCCACTGAACATTGTTTCCTTATAGTTGAAGCCACTTATTCTTCAAGGAGTTATACATAATTTTCACTCAGTTGGTCTGGAAAAGAAAACTCTATAGTCAAAAAAATTTAACCATCTCCTACCCAATGCCCTATGATAATCTTTTTACTAGTGATTATAAAAAAAATTCATATCACAACAAATTGATCTTTTTTTTAACACAAGTGTAAAATAATTTCAGAATCCATAGCTTTTGGGGTCCAGGGATATATTATGGAGTTTCTGGAGGGCAGGGAACCTATTGTATTTTCTTATTCCTTATGTCCATCACTAAAGGAAATTATCATTTAGCATGTTGCACAAATCAGGCCCCTAATGAATGTTTGTTTTGAACTGAATTGCAACATAATATATATGTCTACTACAGTTACCTGAGCTAATTAATATATAAATAAACCAACAGAAAAGTAGTCAAAGCTTCTTGCCTCAATTAAATTGTTCAGATGATATCATCCACTCCCTTAATTCTGTTATAAGTAATATTTGCTTACATTCTGACCCACAGCACTGAAGTTTTAGTTGTTCTCAGAATCCATTAATTTCTTTCTGACCTCATATGCTAAATCAATCATTGTTTTCACTGATGTTCTTTTCTCAACATGGAAGATCTCCCTTGTCCCTACCATTTATTTACCAATCCCCAATCCTGGGTATACCCACAATCTAATTTCTCTTCTCCAGTGTGTGGGTTTTCTTTAACATTGTTTTAAAACTCTGTGTGATTGGTCTTACTAGTTCCCATATTAACTTCATGCTACTCCAACCTCAATCAGTACAAGTCGTTCAGCTAAAATTCTTCTGGTCATCTCCAAATAAATTTTTGTTGGATCTTCAGAGGGTGTATTGTAAATGTTTCTATCTTCTTGAAGTACTCAACCTGAAATACTCATCTGACTCTCTGTACCAGTACAAGTTGGCATCAAACTGATTTTGACTCCTGGAAGCCCTGTATGTTTTAGAGTAGAACTGCCCTCCACAGGGTTTTCAATGGATATGATTTTTCTAAAACTGATTGCCAGGCATTTCTTCTGAGGCACTTCTGGGTGGATTTGAACCACTCACCTTCCAGTTACTAGCCAAGCACTTAACTGTTTGTGCCACCCAGGAACTCATGACTCCCTGTAGAAGCATCCTTATAGCCCTGTAAGAAGGTTGAGTGTGTACCATGTAGGCTCCCTCAGCAACACTCCTGTACTCTACCTGGATAATGGTTTTATATCTTTATGCATCACCTTTTTTCCTACTCTCTCAGAGGAAGACTTTCCAATCACTTCTGCCAAAAATCAATCCCTGAATTTCTATCCATAGTCCCTTTCCCCTGATCCTCAAAGAATTTTCTTCTATCATGTACCTTTCCTCTGTCTTTCATTTTTAATCTTTTTCTCTCCAAATTGTTACCTTCCCTCAGAATACAGACCTGCTCAAGACTTCTGTATCTTATCTTTTTTTGAACTTGTTAACTATATGAGTTCTGGTCTTATCTCTGTACTTCCTTTTGGAACTAGACTTCTTTAAGAAAAAATATACCATGGACTGCCAGAAGAACGAACAAACCTGTCAGCTAGAATGCTCCTTAGAAGCAAGGATGGCAATACTTTGCCTCATGTACTTTGGCCATGTTATTAGGAGGGACCAGTCCCTGGAGAAGGACATCAAGCTTAGTAACGCAGAGGGTTAGCGAAAAAGAGGAAGACTCTTGATGAGATGGATTGACATAATGGCTGCAACAATGGGTTCAAGCATAACAACAATTGTGAGGATGGGGCAGGACCAGGCAGCATTTCATTCTGTTGTACATAGGATTGCCGTGATTCGAAACTGACTCGACGACACCTAACAGCAACAACTGTCCTCCACTTCTTTATTAGTTTCTCATTCTTTAATCATTGCAATTAGTCTTCTATCCTCAAAACTGTAGTTTTAAAGGCTCCACTCAAATTCTGTCTGAAAAATATTCCATTCTACATTCCTTCAGTGAGTGTAACAGGATCAATTTTAATCATTTTGACTCTTCCTGTCTCAGGGTAAGGTATTCTTTCACCATCCCAGGAAACTGACCATGAGATTTAGTGGTTTGCCTGCCATTTATCTCTCTTCATTTATGTACTATTTTTTAAGTTTAACCATCTGTTCCAGTGTTTCCTGTCTCTGTGTCTTGCAGAATGTCCACCAGGACTTTTTGCAAACAGAACTAATAATTTTTCACCCTACCATACAAGAGATGATTGACATGCAGTAAATCTCCCTCCAGTCCTTCATTCTAAACACACACACAATATGAAACTTTATATACAAGAGTTTGATAGGGTTAAAAATGACAAATTTGTTACCTCCATCCATATTCTGAACCAATTTGTATAGAAAAATGAGAGAAGCATACAGATAAGAATATCAGCTGTATTAATATTATAGCTATGACAGATCATGGATTGGGTTTGTGGGAAAAATGGAAGAGGCCATGCAGGGAAAGACTGAGTTATCAGAGCAAAACACTGTCTCACTTTAGTCCAGGCAGAGAGAAATGGAGTTAGATAGAATAACTCATGATTAGGGTTTATGATAGAGTAATACCATCCAGTTCCAAAACATGAAACAAGGACTATCACTCAGGAACTAGATAATTTACCCCATCTCCTTGGAGAGGTGTAAGACATCGAGCAAGAGCTGTGGAGGAAGTAGGAAAAAAAAATCCCTTTTGTAAAACCAGAGGGTAGGAGGAGCTGTATTTTCAGGTCCCTTCTTCTTTAACCCTCATGTTCCTCAATAACCAAGTATAAAGATACAGGGGGCCACTGAAAAGGTAGTGCGATTGTCAAGGTTATGTGTCATCTTGGCTGGGCCATGACTCTCTGGTTTGGAAGTTATGACGTAGTTTGGCAGTTGTATGATGATGTGATCACTTCCATGATGAGATTTGATATAATGTGATCACCTCCATGATGGGATCAGCTGTAAGCAGCCAATCAGTTATAAGGGAGTTTCCTTGTGGGAGTGGCCTGCATCAAATATATAAGTGGACTTTCTGGAAAGACTTGAGGGCTTTTGCTGGCTCTGGATCCTGCAGTTGGCTCCTGTTTGTCTGATCTCTGGTTCTTGGAACTTGAGCTAGCAGCTTATCTGCCCTCTTGCCTGCTGATCTTGGGATTCCTCAATCTTCACAGCCTGTGAGCAAGAGCCCTGATGTCTGACCTGCCAATCTTGGGTTCACCAGCCCCTGCGGCTACGTGAATCAGGAGAAACCTCTATCCTGACCCATGGACTTAGGACGTTCCAGCCTCTACAATCGCATGAGCCATTTCCTTGATATAAATCTCTCTCTATATATATATTTATACCCGTTACTGGTGTTGCTTCTCCAGAGATCCCAGCCTAAGACAGGTAGCGATTAGCTTCATCTGAAGGAGTCTGCGAATGTTACTCTGAAAATATTATAGTTTACTGATTCTTGATGGATAAATGGAAACTTGTCAGGGGAGAGAAAGACATTCTAAACACAGCGAAACGCAATTTCTAATACACAGAAACTTAGAAGAGCCCTCAATGATGTCTGTTCAATGAAAGAATAAGAATGAAATTATAATATAATAAAACATTTGCACCATGCTTCATACCTCATATTTTTATGTATGTGACACATTACTTAAAAACTACTTTAAGATGCATACATGATAAAAGATTTGAGGAGTATTAAGAAAACTTCATATCAACAGCAGCATTTGTTAAGAGGGAACAAATGTAAATAAACTTAGCTACTCATTGATGGCTGAATCAATATACTCATATATAAAACTTTGAAAATTAGGTTCAATATATTCATTTGAGGGAATTGGTTACTCATTTGAGAAATTCTAATCTGGAAAATAATCTATTTTAGTAATGTGTGTGTGTGTAATCACAAGATAAAGTGTTATTTAAAAAAAATTTTTAAACAGAATATATATAAAACATTATATTTTTACCATGATTGCCCAAGTCATTATTTAAGTTTATCAAAGAACTTAATTTTAATAATATTTTGCAGAAACATTTGCTGAAAAAAAGAATTTTGATTAAAAAATTAAAGATACTTAACTTACATTGAGTATCAGCAATACAAGAGAGACTGTGTAGAATACAGAATCATTCAGAATTCCTGATCTAAATCTAATTTGTAAAAAGCATGTGTTAAGATTGCATAGGACAAGCAGACTGGCATTAAAAAAAAAACCAAACAAACCCTCAGCTTTACCTATTCATATCGCTCATGGGAAACTTGAAAAAGCTGTTAACATTAAATAAAACACAGCATATTTTTCACAGACTTTTGTATCCACTGCTGTTGTAAGAGATATAGGCCTCTACAAAATTCCTTCCAATAATCTCTGGATGTCCTTCTTGTACTCACACCAAAAATCTGTCATTTACTCCATCAAATCTGAAAATTTTTTAAACTTTTATTTTCTAAATTTAGTTTTATATATACATTTTTTATGGTAAGTATCAAACAAATGCTACTGGATAGCTCTAATATATCACACAAATTTTATTTTATTAAAAGGGAGTTTCTTTTTGTTTTTTCTTTTCATTTCCCATACTCCATGGACCTTTGTAGACTCAGATAGGAGTGTTTGGTGGGTTGGACCGGGAAAAAAAATTGGATGCTATTTTTTACCCACAATCACTCTGTCCTTCATCAGCTTAGGCTCATCTGACTTTGGCTTCCCGTAGAACAATCTTCAAGGAGATTGCTTACAGAAGGGAGTACTCACTAATTCACAGACGCACCCCAGCAATGTGAATATATAATAAAGGACTGTAATCACATCACAAATTCAGCAATATCAACTCGACTGCTATTATATACAATATAAATGTGCTAGATGCCTTTGTTTCTTCAGTTAATCTCATCTCCACCACCTAATAACATCCCTTACCCCGCAAAGAAACTAGCTTACAGAAGTCTTGTTCAAAGTCTTATGAAAATCAATTCAGGAAGAGTGATTACATTCCAGATTTATTTATTCCCAAAACTTGTGCTCCTTCAGTTATGACAAGTTTTTCCCTGATGCTGAAATAATCTTGGAATTGTAGGTTTCAGTTGAAAAGCTTTATATTCAAATCAGTTGAATTCTACAAACTGAACTCTTTAGGCAAAACAGAAATATAATTAATTCCCCCTTTTTTTTTTCTTTAAGAATTAGGACTAGTATCTCTGACCTGAAACTTGCTTTAAAGATGTGTTTGCTACTATATAGAGAGCAGGTGACTACATGGATGTGGCACATGGCAGATGCTTTTTGTTGTGGTAAAATAAGTGTGTAAATTCATTTGTTCACTGAAGTAGATTATGACATTAACAGTGAAAAATAGAAAATGCCTCCTTTTCCCTCACATTTAAATTAGAAATACTCTGTGTTATTTCAGTGAATCGCATTATTGGGGTACAAATATAAAATACATTTATTACTCCCTATGATTGTCCCTAATAATGCTCAGTAAAATCTCTTTTTCTCACCCCTCAACGACATCTCAGGTAGATCCATCACGTCCCAATCACTGTCAGTTTAAACACCATCCAGTCCTGTCCAGTTACATATTTCCATCTCATATCTTTCTCTCAAGTCCATTTACCCCCATCTCAGGTTTCACCTCACTAAGGATCCAGAATCCTGTACTACAAGGGTGTACATGGTCTGAATCTACCCTTCCCTGTGTTGGGGTGGAGAGAAGTGTCTTAGTTAATCTAGTGCTGCTACAACAGAAATACCATAAGTGGATAGTTTTAATGAAGAGAAGTTTATTTCCTCATAGTCAAAGTAGGCTAAAAGTCCAAACTCAGGGTGTCAGCTCCAGGGGAAATCTTTCTCTCTCTGTTGGCCTTCTCATCAATGTTCCCCTGGACTAGGAGCTTCTTTGAGCAGGGACCCCGGTCCAAAGGACATGCTCTGCTCCTGCACTGCTTTCTTCATGGTATGAGGTCCCCTTGTCTCACTGCTCACTTCTGTCTTTTATATCTCAAGAGATTGATTCAGGACACAATCCAGTCTTGTAGATCCAGTCCTGCCTTACTAACACAACTGCCATCCATCCTCCCTCGTTAACATCATAGAGGCAGGATTTACAACATATAAGAAAATCACACAGTACCAGGAATCAGTCTGGCCCAGCCAAACTGATACACACATTTTTGGGGGGACATAATTTAAACCATGACAAGAAGGAACTGAAGACAGCAGTGGTTGTGTCCTTATCAGTTGCCTGTTGGTGGTAGAGAAGCAGAACTAGTCAGATCTAGTTCTATTTGCTCCTAGTAGTTTCTGTTGATGTGATGGTCTCCTGTAGGCAGAGTGCCTGATTTTCTTGTTCTCATTTATCACAGTTTCCTACACCACAAAGGACCTCCTTAGTCTGGGTTAACCCTGTCTTCCCAAATCCTTAGCAGTAGATCTTGCTGCCAACCTCAATTCTGGGTGAGAACTCTCCTTACTTGGCAGCCACCAGGGCAGTCTTTTATTGTGCCCATTCTTTTACCTTAACCATCTCTTCAGATGGATCCATGAAAACTATTCCTATCTTTTCTAGCTTTCCAAGAACCATTGAAAACTGGGCAATGTATAGGATTCTCATTCTTTGCATGAAATGCTATAGTTCCTACTTGCCCTGCTAACATGGCCTTATTTAGCAAGCTTCCCAGAATTTTGCAGGTAAATAGCAGACACCAGTGACCATGTCTATGTATCAAAACTAAATTGCAGGAGAATAGTCATATTTTCTCAAGTGTGACCTCACCATCCTATACTGTGACATCAGCACCAGAGTAAGGTCATTTGATTCCTTAGCAGCAAGTAGCCAAGCAGGAAGTGAGGTACCTGTCTCCCTTCCTGCTAGTACCTCTCTTGGAGTCTCCTCTCACTACACTTAGGGGGTTAAAGGTGGGTAGAGTACAGGAAAGAGGAGGGACCATTTCACATCTATCAACTCTAAGGATATTTGAAATGGTTTTTTCTGAATTTTCCACCTGTAGAGGTAAAAAATCCCCCATGCTTCTGTCAGTTTGTTTTACTGTGGGGGCCTGTGCATTGCTGTGATGCTGGAAGATATGCCACCAGTATTCAAATACCAGCAGGGTCACCCGTGGTGGACAGGTTTCAGCTGAGCTTCCAGACTAAGACAGACTAGGAAGAAGGACCTGGTCATCCACTTCTGAAAAGAATTAGCTAGTTAAAACCTTATGAATTGCAGGGGAGCATTGTCTGGTATAGTACTGGAAGATGAGTCCCTCAGATTGGAAGGCACTTAAAATGACACAGTGGCTGCAACAATGGGCTCAAGCATAACAACGATTGTGAGGACGGCACAGGACCGGGCAGTGTTTTGTTCTGTTGCACATAGGGTCGCCGTGAGTCAGAACCAAATCAACGGCACCTAACAACACCAACAGAGATAAAAAGTGTGTCTCTGCGTGGGGGGTAACAGCTGGGTTAGCAAAGGCAGTTCTGTCAGCATCTTCAAAAGATCTGGAGAGTTGTCTGGCCCCAATTGTTTCCCTTTCTTTATAATGTCAAAATCAATAAGCTTCTTTGTCTTCAATTTTTGAGTTCTATTACAAATATATGCAACAGAAAAAGTCCACTCTATATCACATTACACAAGCATCACTCGAATAACTAAAAAGCTTACCCTGTGAAAAGAATTGATAGTATGTCTGCGAGACAGATGTGGATGAGTATATCTGATCATCAAATATAAGCCTCTGGTTTGCCTGACAGGTAGATTCCTGCAGGGAGATGTATGCATCAGGCTGTGATAGGTCCACGACAGAAGGCTCTACACTCATTCCACTCACTCCCTTTACTCTGTCTGCAAGCTCTTAGAGCAACATTTACGCATTCTTTTTTTTTAATATGACTTTACATGTAGATTTTCCTGACTACCAGAAATAAAAATTCAGTTTCATTATATTTCTCAAAGTAATTTCCCCATCTTTTCCATTTTCTAATCTTTATTCAGTTTCCTTGCCCACCTACTTTGTTAATTTATTTTCTGCTTGTGACCATACTTACTAAGGGATCTCCTTGTGATAGGTAACTATTATTGTTGTAATTAATTGCTGCAGAGTCAATTCAGACTCATGTCAACCCATGTGTTGTAGGATTATTGTTATCCAATTCAACAAAGTAAATTTTGCTTCTCAAAGGGAGCGTGAAGAAAATGTCAATCAATAGCCATTGTTGTCATTGTCACAGAGAGAAGGGGAAAAGTAAATGGGTCTTCCAAAGAAGTCCTCCTCATATTATTGGCATCCTCTATATATCAAGGGGAATTTAGTCATGTTTCCTTATATAATTAAATACTTACAAATAATCCATCTACTACTGTAATACCTATATTTACTTCCTAATGAATACATATATATTTTTTAATCTGAAGTTTGCATGGATAGGTAGACTCAATGTTGTGAAAATGTCAATTCTACTCAAAGCAGTCTACAAATACAATGTACTCCCCATCCAAATACCAACAGCATTCTTTAATGAGATGGAAAAGCTTATCATTAACTTTATTTGGAAAGGAAAGAGTTCCCAGATAAGTAATGGTGAAGAACAATAAAGTAGGAGGTCTCACACTACCTGACCTCCAAACCTACTATACAGCTATGGTAGTCAAAACAGCCTGGTACTGGTACCATCACAGACACATGGACCAATGGAATAGAATTGAGAACCCAGATGTAAATCCATTCACCTAAGGTCACCTGATCTTTAACAAAGACCCAAAGTCAATAAATGGGGAAAAGACAGTCTTTTTAAGAAATAATGCTGTTAAAACTGGATGTCCATCTGTAAAAAATGAAACAGGACCTATATCTCACACCATACACAAAAACTAATCCAAAATGGATCAAAGAACTAAATATAAAACCGAAACCTATAAAGATCATAGAAGAAAAAATAGGGTCAAGGCTAGGGGTCCTAATACATGGCATTAACAGGATACAAACCATAACTAACAATACACAAACACCAGAAGATAAGCTAGATAACTGGGATCTTCTAAAAATTAAACACTGATATTCATCAAAAGACTTCATCAAAAGAGTAAAAACAGAACCTAGGACTGGGAAAAAAATTTTGGCTATGATATACCCCACAAAGGACTGATCTCTAAAATCTATAGGAAAATCCAACACCTCTACAACAAAAAGAAAAATAATTCAATTAAAAAATGGGCAATGGATATGAGCAGACACTACACCAAAGAAGACATCCAAACGGCCAACAGACACATGAGGAAATGCTCGCTATCACTAGCCATTAGAGAAATGCAAATCAAAACCACAATGAGATACCATCTTACCGCAGCATTACTGGCACAAATCAAAAAAACAGAAAATAATAAATGTTGGAGAGGCTGCAGGGAGATTGGAACTCTTATGCACTGCTGGTGGGAATGCAAAATGGTACAACCATTTTGGAAAACGACATGGCACTTTCTTAGAAAGCTAGAAATAGAAACATCATAAGATCCAGCAATCCCACTCCTAGGAATACATCCTAGAGAAATAAGAGCCATCACATGAGTAGACATATGCACACCCATGTTCCTTGCAGCATTATTCACAACAGCAAAAGATAGAAACAGCCTATGTGCCCATCAACAGATGAATGGATAAACAAACTATGGTACATACACATAAAGAAACACTACACAATGATAAAGAACAATGATACATCTGCAAAACATTTCACAACATGGATGAATCTGGAGGGCATTATGCTGAGTGAAATAAGTCAATCGCAAAAGGACAGATATTATATAAGACCACTATTATAAAAACTCATGAAAAGGTTTACACACAAAGAGAAACAATCTTTGATGGTTATGAGGGAGGTAAAGAGTGGGGATGGAACTACACTAAATAGACAATAGATCAGTAGTTAACTTTGGTGAAGAGTAAGACAGTACACAGTTCTGGGGAAGCCAGCACAACTTGA
Source organism: Trichechus manatus latirostris (assembly GCF_000243295.1). Classification (NCBI taxonomy): domain Eukaryota; kingdom Metazoa; phylum Chordata; class Mammalia; order Sirenia; family Trichechidae; genus Trichechus; species Trichechus manatus. The sequence continues at coordinate 24,666,393 of NW_004443953.1, forward strand.
CCAAAACAAGGTCATTGAAGCTTCATAGACACATCTAAACTCCCTGAGGGACAGAATTATCAGGCTGAGGGCTGTGGGGACCATGATCTCAGGGGACATCTAGCTCAACAGGCATAATATAGTTTATAAAGAAAATGTTTTACATCCTACTTTGGCAAGTAGCATCTGGGGTCTTAAAAGCTTGTTAATGGCCATCTAAGATACTCCACTGGTTCCACCCTGTCTGGAGCAAAAGAAAATGAAGAAAATGAAAGACACAAGGGAAAGATTATTCCAAAGGACTAATGGACCACAACTACCACAGTCTCCACCAGACTGAGTTCAGCACAACTAGACGGTGCCTGGCTACCACTACCAACTGCTCTGACAGATAACAATAGACGGTCCTGGACATAGCTGGAGAAAAATGTAGAACAAAAATCAAACTCACAAAAAAAGACTAGACTTACTGATTTGACAGAGACTGGAGAAACCCCAAGAGTATGGCCCCTGGACACTCTCTCAGCTCGGTAATGAAGTCACTCCTGAGGTTCACCCTTCAGCCAAAGATTAGACAGGCCCATAAAACAAACAATAATACATGTAGCTCAACCATGTATACAAGACTAAATGGGCACAGCAGCCCACAGTCAAGGACGAGAAGGCAGGAGGGGATAGGAAAGGTGGACTAATGGAAATGGGGAACCCAAGGTCAAGAAGAGAATAATGTTGACATGTCGTGGGGTTGGCAACCAGTGCCACAAAAAAAAAGTATATTAATTGTTTAATGAGAAACAAATTTCTTCTCTAAATCTTCATCTACAGCACAGTAAAAGAAAAAAAAAAAAAGAAACTCTAAAAAATAAATAAACTGAGGTATCCTCTAAATGTACCCATTTGAAAAAAATCTCCAAGCAATATTGTTAAGTAAAAAAGATACAGTGCAAAGAAGTGTCTATAGTCTGGTAACACTTAGGAGAAAAAGAAAAATAAATGTATACATTTGTAAATGCATAGATTACCTCTAGAAGATACATAGTAAACTAATAGTAGTAAACCTACTCCTCACTTATTGACTACCTTGTTATCCAATATTTTCATTTATAACAATAGTTAAAAATCTGCTATCCAACTGTTTTGTGCATTAATGACACACATCTGGCAGTAACAAACACCAAGTTGTGAAGCAGAAGTAACGTTGATTTTGATGGTTAAGGTTATGTGTCAACTTGGCTGGGCCATGATTCTCAGTGGTTTGGCAGTTATATAATGATGTCATTTGGCAATTATGTAATGATGTAGTCATCCTCCATTTTGTGATCTGTTGTGGTCATCCTTCATTTTCAAGTAATGCCGATTTTCATATAACATCCTGATCTTTGGAACATAACCATGTTGATAAGTGAAGAGTGGGTGTATTACCTCCAATAAAAAGAACTGATTGGTTGGGTAGATTTAATTTTCAAAAACAAAATTAAAAACTATATATCGACAATCTATATATAGTCAAGAACTATGAAGGATCTGAGATTTTACCCTACTTGCAAGCTAACAAGCTAGTCTGCCACAGTTTTATGGTTGCTAGGAGAAAACATGAGACTCTGGAGTCTGAGACAAAGGACTTTATTACTCATGGCACAGCAAGTAGTATGAGCATCAAAATGTGTGTCAGTTTCCTTTATCCTTAACTCCCTTGGGGACCACATGGACATGTCAAGGTGGGTGTCTGCACAAGCAGTGAGTTGCATTGCAGGACAGTACTGTATACTTAAGGAAGCTGAATCTTATGTCAATCGGTATCATGCCAGCCCCTTTACTCTGGAGGGAGACACTACCTCTAACTTCCAACACTGTTCACTTAACTAACTTTCTTGAAAAGATAGCCCAGAATAAATGGCCTGTAGCACCCCACTCTAAAGACGTGCAGAGAAAACAAGAGACCCATGAGAATTGTCTGTCTTTCTATTTGTATATTTGTATATATAATTATATGTAAATATATATACATGTATACATATAAAAATCTGAAGTTTTTGAAGATATCTATTAATATCTGGAAAACTTGGAGCATATTTCACCTCTCTCTGATTCCAGCTCATTTTTCAGTCCCTTGCTCTACCAAACTCTTAAACAATTTACACCGCTGCTTTGGTTTTTGTTAATATAAAATGAATTTTTTAAAAATAATATGCTCTACCAAAAGGATGGAATGAAGTTCCAGTTGTATCTGTTATTATAGATATATACTTTGCTAACAGAAGAAAGTGGTTCTTTTTCTACTTTAAATAGGAACTGAGCACATGTAATATAGCTAGCCTCTTTATCTATACAGGAAGACAGTGATTTCATTACTGTGGTCTTAAAGATTCAGCTTCTGGTAAATGTCTCAAAGGCTTTAGCAAGAAAGAATAGTTCAACAAATAAAACCTAATAAATGCAATATCACCCCATAGCTAGTTAGACAGGCAATAAGGACAAGCCAGTTTTACTCTACTTAAATTAGACTTTAATAAATGAGATAAGAGACATGAAAGCCAGTTGCATTAATTTCTCTCTCCCTGTATCTAACACTCTCTCCTCTATTTTGCTTCACCTTACCCAGCAGATTCTAATGTAGTTATTAGAGTTACAATAGTAGACAACATTGACTCCATTCAACTAGCACTTAATCTCTATTACTCAGAGGTTAGAAGTCAAAACATGATCATCCCTATCAATGATTTCTGCAAAAGATAGCTACTGAACCATGTAAGCCTGTTTAAGGGAGGAGAAAGTCTCCAGCTCTTTCACAAGCCAAACACTATGGTGCTTTCGTATTACTATTCTTCACTACTACAATAAACAGTAAATCACAGAGGACTTATGTGTGCAAAAGTATTACATCTTAAGAAAAACTTAAGCCATTTAATATGAACTATTTTTTATTTAGACAAAAGATTTAAAGGTAGATGGAGAAAGTTATCTGTAATCAGTGTGGTCTATCAATCAATATAAAGTAATACAAGAATTCTAAGAATTCTTACAATTTTTGTTGGCATTTAATAATTTTTATGAAATGTGTCTCTATGTTTAAAAATAAAAGACATTATTTTTAATCTCTAAGTTTCTAAAATTGATGGACTAAGACAATTTTATAAAACAAATATTTGGAAATCAAAATGTATTTAAAATTCAAGATGAAAGATTATCTATTTTAAAAATCTCCCTGGAAATTCTTTTGTGATGTGAACAATCTTTTTTTTATCATGTTAATAACCCTCTGTGTATCTGCTTGTATTTTTAGAACTTCTCTTGTTTATAATTTAGCAAGTAGTTTTTTTTAAAATACATCAGTTCATCCATTTCTTCAGCCCCTCTTCAATTCCTTTTCAACAAAAAAGAAAAGAATACAGATAATATGATAAACAATAATGATAACTGCTGTTTTTTTCTTTTTTCATTAGTAAATTGTTGTATTTCTTTCCTGAATGTGTGACTGTTATTTGCAAAGGTGGGGGCACTCTATTTTGGCAGCCATGTGGGCCTCTGATAATTACCTGCATGGCTTATGGTTTTAGCACAGCCTGAAAATATTGTAACAGATCATTTCAACCAGACAAACAAAGGAGAAGGAATTTGAAGGAAATGGGAGAAAACCTCCTGGCAATACTGTCATTTACCTATGTACAAGATTGACAGAGTCATTCTGGCACTTTGACAATTCACCTGCATTCTGCAGTTTTGCCTTCCTGGCTGCTTTTCCTCACAGTCCAAGTATAAAACAAGAAGAAAGTCATTCAGGTGGTAAATTACTCTTCATGGAAAGAACGCGTTAGCTTGACCAGTATACAAATGAGGTTTGCAGAGAGAGATGTAGAATTTTTTTTGGAAGGAATTTCTCCATGTTTAATGAACAGAGACTGATTCCCGGTGTTTGTAGGGCATATTCATTTTCCGTCCCCTGGGACTAAGGAATTCCCTCTCAGTCTAAATTTAGTGAAAACTAAGACTAAAACTACCCCTCTAAAAGTAATTATACGAATACTTGTGTTTTTGTAAGGAAAGTTTTGAATTATCCATCGACAAATTTCCATACTGAATTTTGAAAACTAAAAAGGTTAATTCAATCTCTTTTTTTTTCTGCTGAGAGTGCCGAGGATTTCTGTGGTGAACCAACAAGTGCAGCTTAATGGATATACTCTAAGCTGAGAGTAGAATCTATCACGACACTAAATGTCAAAGTTAAAAAGTTAAATATTACCATTTAGTAACTTTAAACATTGGAAGCTAAATTTAAAAATTCTGAAAAAGGAAAACAGAATAATGCATTTTAAATGTTATAATAGTCTCATTCTTTAGTGATGACTACTATTGTTCTCTCTCTGTATTTATGTGCACACCCACACAAATACATATATTATTGATACTGTTTTCCTATAAAACTGGACCCACACCAAACAGAAAAGAATGATGTTATAGATTTAATGATATTTTTCTATATCATTCATATAGAAAATCATTTTAATTGACACATGACAATCTTAATTTTATTTTTTTTCCTATGAAGTATTTTTGTCAAATCCAATAAGATTTTCAAAAAAGGACCTGGCCCTATTGTGTATAAAAATAAAGCACACAATATGGTATCAACTATATGGTAAAATTAAACACTTAGTTTATGTATTTCCCTTATACTTAACATATTAAATATGTAGTATACGAGTGTTTGGGGTGAGTGTAGACTTTTATAATGTCAGGAAAAATGATGTAAATGAAAATCAGTACAGATCAAATGTAATCTATTTTCAGAAAATACTTAAATTTCCACATAAAATAAATAATGTACTATAGGATGACATGACGTATAATACAAAAATTATTTAAATACAAAGGAATTCGCAAACACATTTATCATCATGGAGAAATTCTCCTACTAAGTAACCAAATCTTAACTGTGAAAAGGAAAAGGGTTCTATTAATGAGATCATAAAAAAAACCCTTAAAAGTATTTTAAAAGTATAATTACTTTCAAAAAGTTAGCATTCCAAATAAAAAGTATCCCAATGAAATTTTATACATTGTAAATTAGTAAAAGCATGAAATAGTCTTCCATTCATCTTCCCTTTTTGTGAGAAACTTGGTAATATAACATACATCGCCCATAATACCACTCCTTGTTAGTCTTAAATTGATTTAATCAAAGTAAATCATGTTACAGATAAAATGTATCCTGAATGACAGTCCCTCTGTGTCTACTCCTCTAGCAAAATGTTCCCTGGATTTCTGATTTAATAATTGAGTGTTATTGCCTCTTGCCTCGCTAGGTTAGATCTACTAGGCTACTCAGATCCTAAGATGTAGAAAGATTGGATACTTTAAGTTTAGATGACATTTGTTTTACCTTTCTTAATCTTTCCCCTCTACCCAAGATTCTGCCAAAATCCTGAATACATAATGCACACAAACATACACTGCTTCCATAAAGATTACAGCCCAGAAAACCCTATGGAGCAGTTCAACTGTGTATTATATGAGGTCGTCATGAATTGGGGGCTGACTTGAGGGCAGATAACAAGAGCACTAGAAAGATGATACAGATGTAGATATAGATATATAGATATAGATATAGAGACAAAAAACTACAGATACAGAAACAGTTTTATGTATATATAAACATACATATTAATATGCATACATAATTGCTTCTGCATGCACATAAACTTGTCAGTATACATACACTTATATATAATTGCTTTTGAATCCATATTTTAGTTACCATACCTATAGTTACACTTATAGCTTGATTCTGTCCATGATAACTTCCTTCCAAAGAGCAAGCCATCAAGTATTTCCTACACGTTTATTTTTCATTCCTTGCTAAGTTACATAATATAAAAACAAAACAAAAACAAACCCATTGCCGTCGAGTGGATTCCGACTCATACCAAACCTAAAGGACAGAGTAGAACTGCCCCACAGGGTTTCCAGGGAGTCCCTGGTGGATTCGAACTGCTGACCTTTTGGTTAGCAGCCATAACTCTTAACCACTACTCCACCAGGTTTTCCAGTTACATAATATAGAGGCTTTAAAAAACTTTTTTTTTTTTAGCCGCTACTAACTCTATTTCAATTAGCCCTGGTGGTGCAGTGGTTAAAGTGCTTGGCTGCTAACCAAGAGGTCGGCAGTTCCAACCTACCAGACTCTGTGCTGGAGAAAGATGCGGCAGTCTGCTTCCGTAAAGATCTGCAGCCTTGGAAAGCCTATGCGGCAGTTCTACTCTGTTCTACAGGGTTGCTATGAGTCGGAATCGACTCGACAGCAGTGAGGTTTAATGCTATTTAATAAAAATAAACTAGTCCTTGTTCTTTACTGCATCTTTGTATTCTGAAATTCTTGGTACCATTTTGTTGCTGATGACAACAGGAGATACTTCCACATACTAGAATTTCAAAAAGGGACTGTAACCTACAGAATGGGATTTAAGAACACAGAGAATTTTGTATTTTATATTATTTTGGTCTGGTTTTAAGTGCTCTCTTAAAGGTTTAAGTCTCAAATTTGTGATGCAAGAAATATGATAGAGCCATAATCATCTCAAAATCATCTTCATATTTCCCTCAATAGGGAAATTTCATGCAGTCATGGAAATCAGTGTTGGCTATAGACCTAAGGGGGAAAAGAACAGCACAACTAGGGAAAAAAAAAGTTAGAATAAGAAATATTACATGTGCTAATAAAATTTCAAATCCAATCCCTTACAGAAAATAATCTTTTTCCTGGGGCGTCTGGTACTTGCTTACTTGAGCATCTATATATCACACACTAAGAATGAAAAAGATTTAGGGGAATTTATCCATTCAGCTCTATAAAAGAAGAAGGTGAAGAAATTAAAATGGAGTTAGGGTCTATTATAATTCATTCATATGCTGTCACTGACTATTTCTTATGACTCCATCTATCTACACAGGACAAAAAAGAAAAACAGTCTTATTTCCTGTTTAGCCATGGCAGTATCCTCTTAACCCATTCTCTGCTTCTCTTCATAAGATTCCAGTCAGTGCTTGCTTGAAAACCAAAAATGATCATGCAGCTACCATGATTAAAACTCTCCAAAATGCTCCCATTACCTTAGGATATAAATCAAGAAGCAGTTGTTCCAACAGAACAAGGGGATAGTGTATCCTTTAAAATTGGAAAACGTGTGCACCAGGATTGTATCCTTTCATCATATTTAGGCAATCTGTATGTTGAGCAAATAATCTGAGAAACTGGACTATATGCAGAACATGGCATCAGGATTAGAGGAAGACTCATTAACAACCAGTGATATGCAGATGAGACAACCTTGCTTGCTGACAGTGAAGAGGACCTGAAGCACTTATTGATGAAGATAAAAGACTACAGACTTCAGTATGGATTACAGCTCAACATGAAGAAAACAAAGATCTCACAACTGAACCAATAAACAATATCATGATAAAAGAAGAAAATATTGAAGTTGTCAAGGATTTCATTTTACTCGGATCTACAATCAACACCCATGGAAGCAGCAGTCAAGAAATCAAATGGTTTATTGCATTGGGCAAATCTGCTGCAAAAGACCTCTTCAAAATCTTAAAAAGCAAAACGTCACTTTGACAACTAAGGTGTGCCTGACCTAATCGATGGTATTTTCAATTGCCTCATATGCAGGTGAAAGCTGGACTGAAGAATTGATGCATTTGAATTATGATGTCGGCAAAGAATATTGAATATATCATTGACTACCAGAAGGGCAAACAAAGCTATCTTGGAGGAAGTATAGCTAGAATGCTTCTTAGAAGGGAGATGGCAAGACTTAGTCTCACTTACTTTGGATATCAGAAGGGACCAATACCTGGAGAATGACGTTATGCTTGGTAAAGTAGAGGGTCATAGAAAAAGAGGGAGGTCTTCAATGAGATGAGTTAACACAGTGGCTACAACAATGGGGATCATTCACTTCCCTCAATATATGTTTCCTCCATTCCAAACTGTTTGAACTTATTTCAGTTTCTCAAAGTTGCCCTGTTATCCTTTTCTGAACTTGTCATCTAAATTAGACTAGTAGAGAGTTGACAAGATCCATAAAGTGAACAGGTATGATGGTTAAGACCATAGATGCCAGAGACAGAATGTCAGGGTTTGAATCCCAACTCTGCCTTCAAATATGACATACACAAGTCACCCACCCCTTCATTTAGGCTACATTTTGTAGGTGTATAAATGTAAATAATAATTTTATTCTATCTCATAGGCCTATTTTATGGTATGAGAAAAGCACTTAGAACAGTGCTTAGCACGTAGTAAGTGTTCACTAAATGCCGGTTATTATTATCAATGAAGAGTATGCTTTCTAAGGTGGAAGAAATTGGACAGTTTTTGTTTTTCCTTAGATGAGGTATAAGGGGCTGTTTTATATGAGACTAATATGAGACAAATGAGAATAAACATTGTCGTTGATGTTAGGTGCTGTGGAGTTGATTCCAACTCGTAGCAGCCCTGTGTACAACAGAACCAAACACTGCCCAGCCTGCGCCATCCTCACGATTGTTGTTATGTTTGAGCCCATTGTTGCAGCCACCGTTTCAATCCATCTCATTGAGGGTCTTCCTCTTTCGCTCTGGCCCTCTGCTTTACCCATCATGATGTCCTTCTCCAGGGACTGGTCCCTCCTGATAGTATGTCCAAAGTACTTGAAACGAAGCCTGGCCATTCTAGTTTCCAAGGAGCTCTCTGGCTATATTTCTTCCAAGACAGACTTATTCGTTCTTCTGGCAGTCCATGGTATATTCAATATTCTTCACCAACACCATAATCCAAAGGCATCAGTTCTTTTCTGGTCTTCCTTATTAATTGTCCAGCTTTTGCACACATATGAGGCAATTAAAAATATCATGGATTGGGTTAGGTGAACTTTAGTCCTCAAAGTGACATCTTTGCTTTGCATTTTAAGGGGTCTTTTGCAGCAGATTTGCCCAATGCAATATGTCGTTTGATTTTCTGACTGCTGCTTCCATGGGCATTAGTTGTGGATCCAAGTAAAATTAAATCCTTGACAACGTCAATCCTTTATCCATTTATCATGATGTTGCTTACTGGTCCATTGTGAGGATTTTTGTTTTGTTTATGTTAAAGTGAAGTGTAATCCTTACTGAAGACTGTAGTTTTTGATCTTCATTAGTAAATACTTCAAGTCCTCTTTGCTTTCGGCAAGCAAGACTGTGTCACCTGCATATCACAGGTTGTTAAAGAGACTTCCACCAATCCTGATGTCACATTCTTCTTCATATAGTCCTGCTACTTGGATTATTTGTTCAGCATACAGATTGAGTAAGTATGGTGAAAGGATGCAACCCTGATGCACACCTTTCTTGATTTTAAGCCATGCAGTATGCAGTATCTCCTTGATCTGTTTGAACAACTGCCTCTTGATCTATGTACAACTTTGGCGGGTATACAATTAAGTCTTCTGGAATTCCCATTATTCACAATGTTATCCATAATTTGTTATGATCCACACAATCGAATGCCTTTGCATAGTCAATAAAACACAGGTAAACATCTTTCTGGTATTCTCTGCTTTCAGCCAGGATCCATCTGATATCAGCAATCACATCCCTTGTTCCACATTCTCTTCTGAATCCAGCTTGAATTTCTGGAAGTTCCCTTTTGATGTACTGCTGCAATTGCTTTTGAATGATCTTCAGCAAAATTTTACTTGTGTGTGATATTAATGAAGTTGTTTGATAACTTCTGAATTCTGTTGGATCACCTTTCTTTGGAATGGGTACAAATATGGATCTCTTCCAGTCGGTTGTCCAGGTAGTTGTCTTCCAAATTTCTTGGCACAGACGAGCGAGCACCTCCAGCACTGTACCCGTTTTGTTGAAACATCTCAATTGATATTCCATCAATTCTTGGAGCCTTGTTTTTCGCCAAAGCCTTCAGTGCAACTTGGACTTCTTCCTTCAGTACCATCAGTTCTTGAACACATGCTTCCTTCTGAAATGGTTGAACATTGACCAATTCTTTTGGTATAGTGACTCTGTGTATTCCTTCCATCTACTTTTGATGCTTCCTACGTTATTCAATATTTCAGCCGCAGAGTCCTTCAAAATTGCATCTCGAGGCTTGAATTTTTTTCTTCAGTTCTTTCAGCTTGAGAAATCCAGAGTGTGTTTTTCTTCCCTTTAGGTTTTGGTTTATGTAACCATAAACTTTCAATAATATGTAAAATGGTTCCATTATCTGAAAAAGTTGGAGTTTTCTTTTGTAGTTATTTTATTCCTAGAAATTTAGGAAAAAACTAAAGGAATTTTAACTCTCCAAGTTCCATCACCATAATCACCAGAATACATCATAATATCAGTTTTCTACAGTTGACAGAAAAACAACATCTTAAGATATGCCTGAGGGTGATCAGAGCTTCCTAAAGTAGAGAAAATTAAAAGGTCAATTGTGCTTTGAAGCATCCCCAGTGCTCTTTTTTGTAAAACATGCAAATCTGCAGTGCTGCCTATAGAACAATCTTCACAAGTACTATCAGTTTAATAAAATACCTACCTTTATCTTTCTTATACAAACATTATTTCAAGCCCACATCTGAGTCATTCTTCATGGCAAGCGCTAATCTCATTTCCTCATACCTGTCACTGAATCATGTTAAATATCTCACTAAAAATTACCACCTCACAGCTAAATTTCTCTGGCCTTTCTAGCGCCAAAAAAAAAAAAAAAGAGTAGCTTTTTGCCACTCAAAAAACAGTGCCTCCTAGGATAACCATTTTAACATCCTGCATAACAGTGTAAGTATTATTTTGATATAAAATATCATCAAATATTGTTCTAACATAACTTGTGAGATATATTTATTTTTTCTGAGTTACCACAATGAAGACTGTTGAAATATTCTGTCATCTCAAGAACTTTTTCCAACATTATTATCTCCCTTCCTTATATAAAGAAATATTTTATTTTTCTCTTTCTCTCTCCCTCTCTCTTTCTTGTTACAGAAAGGCAAGAACAAACCTAACTATAATATCCTGAGTTGCCTGTGAGCTGCCTGATTAATGTCCTTGTGAATTCTTAATAAGAGATATGTGCATATTCATAGTGATGTTTATTAATTCATAAAGCAGCTGCTCTAAGGCAGCTAGTGGAGAGAAAAGCTTCCTCTCACAGAAGCCTCTTGGCAGCCATCAGGTCTTTTCCCTGTGTGGTCGTTTTTAAGGAAGCTGAGGCTTCCTTAACTGTTGGCCGTTTACCTGCCCTGGGAAAGGGATCCCTCCTGTCAGCAGGAGGCCAGGGAGATAGAAAGTCCAGATCTAAATCGCTCAATGTGTGAAGGATGAAATATAGAACTTAATGAGACTAGTAGAGGCCACAACTCATTTCGATTATTTTTAATTGTTTTCAGATGCTGCCCGGCATGCTTCGTTTAGTTCCGCAATAAACAGAGCACACAGCATGGTTGTGAATCTCACTTGAGACCCTGAGGAAACCTCCCAGAGGAAATGATGAAAAATAATAAGAGTAGTACATGTATTGAAGCATTTACCAGGCAGATGAGATGGAAAACACAGCAGTGGGAAGAACTAGTGACCGTGAACATTCTACCTAGAGAGCCATGGGGAGCCTCACTTTTAAACTCTTACAACCACTTCTTAAATTACAAATAAATAAACCAGGAGGCCCACAGTGAAATATTCTACTCAGCCCGTCTGAAAGTTAACCTTTACTAGGCTCCTTTCTCCTAAATTATTTCCTACCTAGCCACTTGGAGGGAAGACTGACCAGAGATTAGAGGTTGCTGAGTCTCAATATACACAAAGTTGCACTGTAGTAATGATTCGAGAGAACCTGTTATACCAAAAGAATAAAAAGCAATTTCTAGCACTTTGGTCTGAAATGTTGATAGATATTTATAAAATTGCTCAAAGATTTAGTTTAATTGAAAACACTCAAAAACTTTTATTGGGTGTCTTTAAAAACATGTCATGCAGGAAAATTAAAATAGCTGATTGTAGTGATTTTACAATATTCCATCATATTGATTAGGACAGAATCTTTGGAGCTCATTTGAATAGCATATTTCTAATAAGAATAAAAATGTACTCTGGGGGGTCATTGAACACAGTATTGAAGTATTTGGCTGTATAGTGAAAATCCTTCTTTTGTTGCATGCTCAGTGATTCTCAAGTATGCATAAGGAAGAGTAGAGATTTTCGTATATGAAGATGTCCAATTCTCATCTACAGGCCTATTGATTAAAAATGTCTGTGAATGAGGCTGCGGTATATTGTTTTTTAAAAAGCTCCTAGGTTATTCTGATGTTTATCCATGTTTAGCAACCTCTGACTCATAGATTTAGTGGTTGAAAATATGTATGCATACTGTCACCTACACACACATTTCTACACATAATAGATCACTACATACATAAATCAGTGAAGAAATATATGATAGAGTCAGAAATAGAGTAATGGTAGCAAAAATTAAAGGAAAAATTGATCATAATCATTTATTCTTACCAGCACTGCTGCTCTCATGTCAATGCAAACATGATGGAGCCTACAAGGGATGGTCTTTGTAGATGTTACAGAGGGGCAGTCAAGGGCCATTATCATCTGTCTTCTGAATGCCAGCTCTCAGAAGGGTAGCTGTCATCTACACTCCACACCACCTGTATTTCCTGATAGTTGTATTTTTATGTTATTTTTTTTTTCTGATAACAAAAGTAATATGTGGTTATTGTGGACAATTACCAAAAATATAAAGATGTAAACATACATTACTTATAATCTTAAAATTTTGAAGCAATTAGCTATATCTTGGCATATTCTCTTCCACTTTTTCTCTTCCATATGTATATTGATATACATTGTTTGGATGGATATCCCAATTTCTTTTTTACTAAACATTACATAATCAATTAAATCAATCAGCTAAAGCAAATGGAAGAAATGATGAATTTAAAGAGCTGAGCAGAAGATTTCAAAAAGCTGTTCAAGAAGAGAAAGTGTTATAATGAAATATGCAAACACCTGGAGTTAGAAAACCAAAGGGTAAGAACAGGCTCCACATTTCTCAAGCTGAAAAAACTGAAGAAAAAAAATTCAAGCCTCTACTTACAATATAAAAGGATTCTATGGGCAAAATATTGAACAACACAGGAAACATCAAAAGAAGATGGAAAGATTACACAGAGTCACTATACCAAAGAATTGATGGATCAACATTTCAGGAGGTAGCATATAACAAAGAACCAATGGTACTGAAGGAAGATGTCCAAGCTGCACTGAAAACATTTGTCAGAAAACAAGGCTCCAGGATTTGACAAAATACCAACTGAGAAGTTTCAACAAATGGATAAAATACTGGAAGTACTCACTGGTGTAAGCCAAGAATTTTGAAAGACAGCTATCTGGTCAATTGACTGGAAGAGATCCATATTTGTGATCATTCCAAACAAAAGTGATCCAACAAAATGTGGAATTACTGAACAATATCATTAATATTACACACAAGTAAAATTTTGCTGAAGATCATTCAAAAGAGATTGCAGCAACACATCAACAGACAATTGTCAGAAATTGAAGCTGGATTCAGAAGAGAACATGGAATGAGGGACATCATTGCTGATGTCAGATCGATGTTGGCTGAAAAGAAGTGAATATCAGAAAGATGTTTACCTGTGTGACTACGCAAAGGCATTCAACTGTGTGGATCATAACAAATTATGAATAACATTGCAAAGAATGGGGATTCCAGAACACTTAATTGTGGTCATGAGGAACCTGTACATAGAATAACAGGCCATCGTTCGAACAGAACAAAGGGGGTACTGCATGTTTTAACTCAGGACAGGTGTCATCAGGGTTGTATTCTTTCACATATTTATTCGGTCTGTATGCTGAGCAAATAATCTGAGAAGCTGGACAATAAGAAGAAGAATGTGGCATCAGGATTGAAGGAAAACTCATTATCAACCTGTGATATGCAGGTGACACAAACTTGTTTCCTGAAAGGGAAGAGGACTTGAAGGACTTACTGATAAAAATCAAAGACTTCAGTGTGGATTATCCCTCAACTTCAGTATGAATTACACCTTCAGTATGGATTACGCCTGAACATAAAAAAACAAAAATCCTCACAACTGGACCAATAAGCAACATCATGACAAACGGAGAAAAGATTGAAGTTTTTAAGGATTTCAGTTTACTTGGATCCATAATCAACAAGCATGGAAGTAGCAGTCAAGAAATCAAGTGACATATTGCATTGGGCATATCTGCAGAGGAAAAAAAAAAAAACACTCTTTAAAGTGTTAAAAAGCAGAGATGTCACTTTGCGGACTAAGGCGCTCCTGACCCAAGCAATGATATTTTCAATCACCTCATATGCATGTGAAAGCTGGACAAAGAATAAGGAAGACCAGAGAAGAATTGATGCCTTTGAATTGTGGTGTTGGTGAAGAATATTGAATATAACCATGGACTACCGGAAGAACAAACAAATCTGTCTTGGAAGAAGAACAGCCAGAATGCTCCTTAGAAAGGAAGATTGAGAGACTTCATCTCACGTGCTTTGGACATGTTATTCAAGAGGGACCAGGCCCTGGAGAAGGACATCATACTTGTAAAGTAGAGGGCCAACAAAAAAGAAGACCCTCTATGAGATGGATTGATACAGTGGCTGCAACAGTGGGCTCAAACAGCAACAATTGTGATGATGGCACAGGGCCAGGCAGTGTTTCGTTCTTTTATACGTAGGGTCACTATGAGTCAGAACTGACTGAAAGGCAACTAACGACAATAACAACAATCTATTGTTTATCTGTTTACCTATTTATCCTTTTTCTATCATCTATCTGGAAACCCTGGTGGCATAGTGGTTAAGAGCTACGGCTGCTAACTAAAGTTTGGCAGTTTGAATCCACCAAGTGCTCCTTGGAAACTCTATGAGGCAGTTCTACTCTGTCCAATCAGGTTGCTATGAGTCAGAATCGACTCGTCAGCAACGGGTTTGCTTTTTGTTTGTTTGTTTTTTAATCGTCTATCTATCTATCATGTATCTATCTATCTGATTATCTCATTAGGGAAAATTGCAAGAAAAAATAACCAAGTCAGGTCAGGGTATTTTTAAAGCTCTTAGTATATATTTTCC
This sequence comes from Trichechus manatus latirostris, assembly GCF_000243295.1. Classification (NCBI taxonomy): domain Eukaryota; kingdom Metazoa; phylum Chordata; class Mammalia; order Sirenia; family Trichechidae; genus Trichechus; species Trichechus manatus. The sequence continues at coordinate 24,681,538 of NW_004443953.1, forward strand.
AATGGTTTAAAGTTCATACAATAAACAGTCCCACCAGGAGAGTATGAGAGTGACTGCTTCACCTTATCTTCAGCCGCATTGAGAATTATACTTTTTATAAAACTTTACCAATTTCACATTGAAATAATGTTACTGCTATTTTAATTTTAATCTCTTCATTACTAGTAAAGATGAATATTCTGGGAATTGCCCATTCATTGCCTTTCTATTGGTTTATTAGTTCTTTGCCATTTAAGATCTCTTCATATAAAACACTAACTCAGTGGTTGTCATCTTTGTGGCCCATATGTTCAAAGTTTATAAATTGCCTTATAATTTATTTATGGTATTCTTTTGAATCTAAGTATTTGATTATATTTTCATGTGTCCAAGTTTATTGTTTTTTACATTTATGATTTCTACTATTATTCATAAGCTTTGATAAACTTTTTCATCTTAAAATCAATGAACAATTTGTCTGTATTTGCTTCTTGTTTGTTGTGATTTAATTTTTATTTTTAAATGTTTAAATGACCTGGAATTTATTTTAGTGTTGTATGAGTTGCAAACCAGGTAACTTGATTTTTTTTTTCCCCAAATACTCACTTTATTGAATAATTCTTTCCTCAGTTTTAAACTATTTTTTCATGTAAATTTATATACGCATGTTGAGACATACAGGATATTTGATCTAGTTGTTGACTTGCATTCTAGTAGTAAATTAAAAAATTCAAGATCTACACATTTTAAAACAGTGCATAGGGAATATCTCCCCTAATTTTTAATGTTTTTAAATAAAATTTTCTCAAATTTTCTTCAAAATTCAAGTATGTATTCAATTTCTCTGTAACTTTTGATTTTAATGTTATCTCTCTTTACCAATGTGCCTTTACATTATTTTATTTTTAAAACTTATTCTAAGAAGCTTAACCATTTAATAGAAGGGAGCTCTGGTGGGGCAGTGATTCAAAGCTTGGCTGCTAACCAAAAAGGTCAACAGTTCAAATCCACCAGCTGATCCTTGGATACCCTATGGGGCATTTCTACTCTGTCCTATAGGGTCATTATGAGTCAGAATTGACTTCAGAATAATTTACTTACATACATTGTCATCTCTGATATCTTTGAACATACTTATATCATATTTTAGGCAAATTTTAATCTCTCTTTTTAACTTATTTGCTCTTTGTTTTCTGACTTGCTACATTATATTTTTTTCTTATTATTTTAGTCAAGATAATATAATGTTTATGACTTCCCATCATGAATGATCAAAATTTACCCTCAATATTTTCAGGCCTTGTTAATTTAATATGCAGTTATAGACTATATTAGTTAATACTTATTGCATTAATCATACAGTTTCTGTATTGCATTATTCATTAAAAAATAAAACATGAACACCCCAATTAAAATATGTGTATATGTATCATGCAGAATCAGACAATTCACAAAAGAAAATCAATCACTAATAATTGTTCAAAAATGTGAGTGGTGTCACAATTTCAAATTTCATGTGTAAATAATAGTGTATTAATTGTTGCTTGTTAATTTAAAAATAGTATTTTTAATTGTGAGAATCATCTTTAAGAGGAAGTAATTCATTCGTACATACATTTTTACATATCCAGCTGGTGATAGAGATAATATCAAAAGACTTTGGAATGTTCTTATATGTTGATCCAGAAATTCTACTTCTAAGAATTTGTCCAGTGGAAATAATGACATATATCTATAGAAACATTCTAAATTTATCAAGCATTATAATTTAAAAAAAGATCACTTAATTACCCACCACCCATCTGTCAATTAGTCATACTATAGTGGCTAGTGTGTTGCTATGATACTGGAAGCTTTGCCACCAGTATTCAAATATCAGCAGGTTCACCACGGTGGACAGGTTTCAGCAGAGCTTTCAGACTAAGACAGACTAGGAAGAAAGACCTGGTAGTCCACTCCTGAAAAAAATTGGCCAGTGAAAAAATTAGGAACAGCAGTGGAACACTGTGCCAGAATATAGTGCCAGAAGATGAGACCCTCGGGTTGGAAGACACTCAAAATACAAATGGGAAAAAGCTGTCTTCTCAAAGTAGAGTTGGCATTAGTGACATGGATGGAGTCAAACTTACAGGATCATCATTTGCTGATGTGGTACTACTTAAAATGAGAAGAAACAGCTGCAAACATCCATTAATAATAGAAAAGTGGAAGGTATGAAGTATGAATCTAGGAAAATTGGAAATAGTCAAAAATGAAATGGAACCCATAAACATCAATATTCACAGCATTACTGATCTGAAATGGACTGGTACTGGCCATTTAAAATCAGACAGTCATGTGGTCTACTATGCCTTGAATGATAAATTGAAGAGGAACGGCATCACATTCATCGTTAAAGAAACATTTCAAGATATATCCTAAACTACAATGCTGATAGGATAATATCCATATTACTACAAGGAAGAACAGTTAATATGACTATTATTCAAATTACCCATCAACCACTAAGATCAAAGATGAAGAAACTGAACATTTTTACTAACTTCTACAGTCTAAAATTGATCAAATATGCAATCAAAATACATTGATAATTACCGATGATTGGAATTCAAAATTTGGAAACAAAGAAGAAGGATTGGTAGTTGGAAAATATGGCTGTGGTGATAGAAATGATGCCAGAGATCATATGATGGAATTTTGCAAGACCAATGACTTCTTTGTTGCTAATACTGTTTTTCAACAACATAAATGGCAACTATACATGTGGACCTCACAAGATGGAATACACAGAAATCAAAACGATGTGGAAAGAAATGATGGAAAATTCAATATTATTAATCAGAACAAGGCCTGGGGCCGATGCGGAACAGACCATCAATTGCTCACATGGAAGTTCAAGTTGAAGCTGAAGAAGATTAGAACAAGTCCACGAGAGTCAAAGTACGACCCTGAGTATATCCCACCTGAATTTAGAGAACATCTCAGGAATAGATTTGACGCATTGAACACTAATGACCAAACACCAGACGAGTTGTGGAATGACATCAAGGACATCATACATGAAGAAAGCAAGAGGCCATTAAAAAGGGAGGAAAGGAAGAAAAGACGAAAGTGGATGTCAGAATAGACTCTGAAACTTGCTCTTCAACATAGAGTAGCTAAAGTAAATGGAAGAAATGTTGAAAAAAGAGCTGAAAAGAGGAGTTTAAAGGCTGGCTTGAGAAGACAAAGTGAAATATTGTAATGAAATGTGCAAAGACTTGGTGTTAGGAAATCAAAAGGGAGGAACATGCTCAGCAGTTCTCAAGCTGAAAAGAACTGAAGATGAAATTCAAGCCTTAAGTTGCAATATTGAAAGATTCTATGGGGAATATATTGAATGACACAGAAAGCATCAAAAGAAGATGGAAGGAATACACAGTCACTGTACCAAAAAAAAAAAAAAAATCGTCTATGTTCAACCATTTTAGGAAATAGCAAACAATCAAGAACCAATGGTACTGAAGAAATAAGTCCAAGCTTCACTGAAGGCATTGGTGGAAAACAAGGCTCCAGGAATTGATGGAATACCAATTAAGATGTTTCAACAAAGGGATGCAGTGCTGGAGGTGCTCAGTCATCTATGCCAAGAAATTTGGAAGACAGCTGCCTGGCCAACCAACTGGAAGGGATCCATATTTGTGCCCATTCAAAAGAAATGTGATCCAACAGAATGCAGAAATTATCAAACAATATCATTGATAGTCGGAATCAAGTTGATGGCAACAGGTAATGGTATTATTAATATCACATACAAGTAAAATTTTGCTGAAAATCATTCAAAGGTGGTTGAAGCAGTACAGTGACAAAAATCTGCCAGAAATTAAAGCTGGATTCAGAAGGGGACTCGGAACAAGGGATATCATTGCTGAGGTCAGATGGATCTTGGTTGAAAGCAGAGAATACCAGAAAGATGATAACCTGTGTTTTACAGACTATGCAAAGGCATTCAATTGTGCGGATCATGACAAATTATGGATAATATTGCAAAGAATGGGAATTCCAGAGTACTTAGTTGTACTCATGAGGAACTTGTACATAGACCTCTTAGAGGTAGCTGTTCGCACAGAACAAGGGGACACTGGGTGGTTTAAAGTCAGGAAATGTGTGGGTCAGGTTTGTAACCTCTCACTATATGTATTCAAGTTGTATGTGAGCAAATAATCTAAGAAGCTGGACTGATGAAGAAGGTGTCATTTGGACTGGAGTAAGAGTCGTCAATAAGCATATGCAGATGACACAAACGTGCTTGCTGAAAGCAAAGAGGACTTGAAGCACTTACTGATGAAGATCAAAGACCACAGCTTTCAGGATGGATTGCACCTCAACATAAAGAAAAAAAAAAAAAATCCTCACACCTGGGGCAATAAGCAAAATCACAGTAAATGAAGAAAAGATTGAAGTTGTCAAGGATTTCATTTTACTTGGATCCACAATCAACACCCATGGAAGCAGCAGTCAAGAAATCAAACAACACATTGCATTGGGAAAATCTGCTGCAAAAGATCTCTTTAAAGTGTTAAAAAGCAAAGATATCGCTTGGAAGACTAAGGTGGGCCCGACTCAAACCATGGTATTTTCAGTCATCTCGTATGCATGCAAAAGCTGGATAATGAATAAAGAAGACCGAAGAAGAATTGATGCTTTTGAATTATGGTGTCAGTGAAGAATACTAAATATACCATGGAGTGCTAGAAGAACTAACAATTCTGTCTTGGAAGAAGTACAGCCAGAATGCTCCTTAGAAGCAAGGGTGGCGAAACTTAGTCTCATGTACTTTGGACATGTTATCAGGAGGGACCAATCCCTGGAGAAGGACATCATAATTGGTAAAGTCAAGGGTTTCAAAAAAGAGGAAGACCCTCAACGAGATAGATTGACACAATGGCTGCAACAATGGGGTCCAGCATAACAACAATTTTGAGGATGGTGCAGGACAGGGCAGTGTTTTATTCTGCTGTACATAGGGGTCACTATGAGTCAGAACTGACCTGATTTGGCCTAACAACAGCAACAATTATCCAACAATTATCGGGTATTTACTATGTACCATACATACAGTTTTAGACAAATAATTTTTATAACTACAGGGAGGTAGGTATGATTAATATTCTTGTTTTACAGATTTGGAAACGAAGACATACAGCTATTTAAGTGTCCAAGGCCAATTTGAACCCAGGTTGTCTAGTTTCAGAACCTGGGATTTAATTCCTGGTATAACAGTTGCCTCTCAACAACAATCAATTTAATTTAATTTAGTAGGTTTTAACAAGATGAGAATACTCTATACTCTATACTCATGCAATGGAATGATGTGCTTCAGGCATGGAATGTTGTGCTTCCATTTTTGAGTTCTTGACTTTGATTAGTTTATGATTAGATTTGTTTTTTGAGTACAATCTCAAAAAATAAATCTCAAGTGTTTTATATTTTCCTATTAGTGTCTTTCTCTCATCTTTATACTTACCTGATGAACCACTTGATATAAGATTCTTCAGCCACAAACTTTTTCTCTCAAAACTTGATAGTTGTCACTTCATTGTCTTCTAGAACTCTATTATGTGAGGTATTTATTGTTAAAAACGTATAGTTTTTTTGGGCAAAAAGAAAGAAAAGGCTTAAACTTATTCTGTCAACATATGATATTATTTTTAGGAATGTGTTCTTCCTCTTTGTTATCAAATTTCTTTTGTGCCTCAGTATCTCTCAAGGCACATTTGTTGTTATTTATCTTGTTTTGTTTTTGGCTTTGAATTGAAAGACATTTTTCAGGCCTCATACTTATCTATAGGTATAGGAGGTGGAATGATCTTTGCCCTTCTCAACGTCTTTTTCTGGATACTTTCACACTTTCCAATATAAAAACAAAATATAGATTAATGAGTAGAATTCAACTGCAATGCCTAAGCATCAATGATTTACCACAAGGCTGTTAATTAAAAAAAAAAAAAAAAAAAAAAAACACCTTCTCTGGATCATAGGGTCAGATACGCTAAGTTTAGCATACTAATGTGTTTGAAAGCAATTATCAGCAATTTAGTGCAGGAAAGACCACACTACTACCTGCAGTGTCCCCAGCATTTCTCCTGTCTACATCCCTTTTTTAAAATTTTTGCCTAATTAAACATCTTGGTTTTGTATATCTTTGTACATTTCTTCTTCTCTTTCAGCTGTGTTACATCCTGGATGGTAAATTTTGAGAGGAAGTGGTTGTTGATGCTTCTTCTGACTTATAAAATATCTTCAACATAGTAAGAGGCAAGAATATGGCTTTTTCTTTTCAGGGTGTTTACTGTATCCTGAGATAGGGACAAACAGCAGGCAAGAGTAACACCTTTGCCTATTTTCATTGAAGATACTTGTCTTCTTCTGCCTTAAAGGATGGAGCACAAAGACATAGTCTAAGGAAAGGTTTTCCAGTTCACATTACCACCATGCAGGTAGCAGGGTAACAAAAAGCCTTATATAGTGGCCACTATAGTTATAGTGGCCAATAACCTTCAGTTTAGTTTTTAATGCTAATGTCAGTTTTCACAAATTTCATGGAAAATTGGAAGAAGTTGTATCTGAATCATTTAGTCTATAGCCAAGGTAGCCAACAAAAATAGGAATGAGATAGGCATTTTATGCCTTTTCATGTATAATCCAGATATCAGCTCTTTTCTCAGCACTTTCTTTAAAATTTTTCAAGAATTTAAAGAAAGTGATGAGAAAACATTAGTGAATAATGCTGATGAGATCTTAGGGGACATATAAAAGGCTAAGTACAAAAAATAGCAAGACCCTGGGTTTCCTTCTTTCAATTAACTCATCAACATTTCCTCCTTGAATTGTCCCCCAAACCAGAATTTCCCTCTCTACCCTTAGACAATATACATTGCTCAGATTTACTGCCTTTGGTCACCTTGCTCTCAGATGTCTCTCCCCTCTATTAAAAAAGTATATTAAATCTACCCAGCTTCTTTCTCCAAACTTTACACTGGTACCCCATACCATCTTCAATCTTCAAGACAAAAAGACTTTCAGTTGAACATCTTATACAAGGCAATTGATGAGTCATATTTTGTTACTCAAAATATTCCCTTAAAAGTCTAACCCTCATCCTATGGGACCAATCAAAATAATTATTCCAAACTCACACAATGCAGTATACAAAAGAAAATCTGATGAATAAAATGGCCTCCATCATTTTTACATATGGGTTTAGATAATTATAAACGTGGCTGTATTTACTGCCTCAATACTGCCCAACACTTCTGCCATTCTTTCAATATACAGATCACTTCCCACTTCCAAAATCTTTGTAGTCCTCATAAATCCATAGTTTTCTTCTTAAATACTTATAGTATATATTGCTTTTATCAGTAGTTTGGCACTTAAATGCTTAACATATTATGATATGTATTATGTTATTACCTAAATTGAAAGATATTGATGGTTTAAAACTTTCATATTTTGTTCATCATGGATTTTTGGCATTAATTTTTATATTTTTAAAATATTGCATTAAATATTATTTATCTTGATTACTGAGTTTTCTTCAGAACCCTCTTGAATCTTGTCCCGAAGGCAAATGCCTCATCTGCCTCACCCCATCTCCAGTTGTTCAGTAAACAGATGCCTTTATTAAATCAAAATTTCTAGTAATTTTGGGCCTGTGCTCAGCTGAAGAGAGTGAGTCACATGCTTGAATTTGAGTTCCTTTGTTGATAACATATTCTAAGATTCCAAGACTGTCATTTAGTTTCTCTAGAACTGGTTTATGTCTACAGATGAGAATCCTTGTTGCCTTACTCTCTGGTGCTGACTATAGGCCCTCCTACCTGGATTTCTAAGGTCTGTCTGTTCCTTGAGAACTGCTCGGCATGCTCAGTGTGTGTGTTGGGAAATTTCCCTCCAGATGGACTCCTTTCACAATGTACACCTGACCCAACTTTCATCCCCCTCTTAAACGTGTTCCTACTGGATATAAGTCCTCCTGATTTTTGGATGTGTCCTCAAAGACTGCACTTACCTTAATAGTTGTCTCTAGGCTCCATGTTTCAGAACTTTCAGTTTGATCTATCAATTCTTACTTGAGCTCATTCTGCCAAATCCCACTGTCACCAATAGAAAAAGATTAAATTCATGAAAGTCAATAGAAGAAAAATTTCCAAGGAGAAGGTTACGGTTCAATAGTGCCAAATTCAACACAAGAGTTTACATGACAAATTGGGCAAAGGCCATTGATTTGATTATTTTGTGATTTTCTTCAATTTCATAGACTAAGGAATTTTGTATCATTAAATCCAACACATATTTACTAAAGGCTGATTTGCTAGGCTCTGATCATTTTTATAAAATTACATAGTTTAAAGCAGATATAAAGTATATATTGTTGTGGTTCCTAGCTTTCACCTATGATCTTTGACACAATTTCAGTGGAATTATTAGTAAGTCCTTGGTAACCTTTAAGAGATTTTCGATATAGGTTACAGAAGACTCTAAAGCGCAAAGTGAGGAGTGAATGGTGATAAAATAGGGTTGACAAATATAGATTATTTGATTGTAAGAGGAAAACAGGCCATTGATTCAGGAGGAATAGTTTTGTTTATTTGTTTGTTTTTGCTATTTTGGTAGTTACTGCTTCATTATAGCCAAGATACAGGCACATTTTCTGATAATAAAGGAGAATAAAACTGAGATGAAGAAGATGGAAGTGATAGGAAAAAAAAAATCCTAAGAGAGGTGAAATGTTATATATAAGTTGTATGTGAAAATATTCACCTGAACAAAAAGAGTAGGGCCATCCTTTCACTGGGAAAGGGAGAAAAAAAAACCATGATGAGAAAGATTAATTTTTTGTTTGTTTGAGCTTTAAAGGAATCATATGGAACATATGTTGAAGAGCCTTGATTCTTCTTCCAGCCGTTCCCCATAGGTGATTTGATATCCAAATGAGGGTTTTTGGAGTGGGATGGGAAGCTGTTGACAAGCAGGGAGTAATTGGAGAAGTCTTACAGAAAATATGATAAGAAGGAAAGACATAAAGTATTTATCAAGGAGCATTAAAGGCTATGGATTTCAAGCAGAATGAATTTGGGGTAGACCCCATCAGTGACTTTTCCCATCAACCATTAGCAGTAGCATGCTAGAAATGGAGAGAATAGGTGGATATGTCATTACCATCACATTATTTTGTGTTTGTGACTTGTTGCCTCAACAAAAATGTAAGTTTCCTGAGTACAGAAGTCATGTCATGTTAATTATTATTTTCAAATTTTCTGTTACGCTTAATATATTGTAGATGAATATCATAGATGGTGCAACAAATAATTTATTGATGGTTACTCTCTTTTATAAATTTCAAACATGATTTGCTGCTTACCTTGGTTCTTATTATGATAGTCCTGATTCAGAGGTATATGTTTAAATCTGTGACACTCATGTATAATATCCAAAGGTAATAGCTCAAGACAACCTTACCCAGAAATGCTGTTGCAGGTCCTCATGGTGGGATACTCCCATCCAGCAAAAGGAGATATGTATTTAAAGGACATTTTCGGAGCCATTAAGTATCCAAATATGTAGTGAAGAGAATACTGCTGTATAAAGAGCTTACAAATTATTTATGTAGTATTTACAACAAAGAACAATTATAACATAATAGAAACCACTCAAGTTATTTTAAGGATTATGTATAGTATTTTAAAATGTTTGTTAAATTATTACAGAGCATTGGTGTCTGTATGCAGTTTTCTATTATATGGATGGTTTATAAAATAGTTTCAAATGCTCTTAAATCACCCTAAACACATTTACATTATTGTAAGTTGTATATTTTTTATTATGAAATATTCACTGAAAATAAATATACTATTTACAATGGGATTGAAAATGCTTAAACTCCAATAAACATCTTTAAATTGATAGTGTTTTAAGAAGCTTCTGAAGTGAATGGCTTATAAGGGTGAATAGGCTTACTCTAGAGTAGTTCATTTAAAACATGCAATAGCCTTAGAATTCATTTTTATTTTTTAAATAAGTTTATAAAAGTTATGCATGCACATATTTTAAGGAGTCGATACAGTTACAAGGTTGTGAATAACAGCAGTTCTTACTCCATCCTCAACATTTCTCAGAATCCATTTGTTGAAGCTTATATAGACATCATCTTGTATAATCAGGTAAGGGAAGAGCCATTCTGGCTGAGCATTAGTTCAAGCTAGAGTCTCATCCACTCAGCTTCACTGCAACACTTATCCAGCCAGAGCAGCCCAGAGCAGCTACTGTGAAGCTCCTTAGACTCCAAGGAAACAATCTGGAATACTTCATCTTGAAGACTATGCTATTTGTGAATTCTTATAGCAACTATTTTACAGCCTTGCTGGAGAGAAGCCTGTCAAGAAGAATAATGTTTTTGAAAGGTGAAGATGTTGTTATCAAGCATTGGCCAATTTTTAAATATCGTACAGAAGTTCCTTGGTACCGTTGAGGATAGTATTAAGATAATAGAACTTTTGCTGCCATCACTTCAAGATCTCATCTATCTTTATTATAAATTGGAAGCTGAATTCTTTGTTCATGGTGCTGTGTCTGTGTAATTAATCTTGGGAGGACACTTCACCAAAGAATAAAAGTTTCTAGTCTACAACTCTAAATTTCTTTATCTTTAGCAACCCAAGAACATTTACCACATTACAAGCTGTGTATCACACTGTGATCCTTCACAAGTCTTATTTTGGTTTATTGATTAGAAATTGCTAAGTACAGTGCATTCTTAAATCACCAGGAAATTCTCATTCCACTATTCTTGTGATGCCTCAAGTTTGAAGATTAATATGTCTAAACTGTTCAAAGTATAATTTTAAATGGAACAATATATTAAGAAAGCTATCTTGATAACAAAATCATTTTCATCAGCTTTATTTTGTGGGACTATCATGCAAAATCACACAATTGGTTTAGTTATGACCAACCATGTTTAAGTTATCATTATTGCCTACATCCCATTTAACTAAGACAAAAATAGTGCTACCTGTGTTATATAATTATAATAATTTTCTTATTCATTAAATTAATAGCTGAATAAATAAGTAACTATTACATAACTACTCAATCATTGACTTTTTTCTATTCAAAGTTTAATATTTACATAAATTCATAGAAACATAGGAAGTTGAAAATGGTCTTTTGGAGGTTGGCAAAGAAGCCCTGTGAATGACAGTTCCAAGTGCTAGGTGGAGAGGATGTAATCTAGATGTAAAGTAGAGGGTGTTTGGAAAAATAAAAATCACTTGGAACATCAAGATTTCCTAGCCACAAAGAGACTGAGAGTGTAAATCTTAAATCAAATGTAGCTTTTTCTAGAAGAAGCAAAAGGAAGCCTAGAAGAAGAAATCTAGCTCAGAGAATATTGACAATATTGAGACTGTAATCACCACAAGTCTTCTGGAATGTAATAGGGTCTCAGTAAATCCTTGCTGGTTAAATCATTCTGTAAAGAAATGGTGACGGAAGGCATAAGTATTAAAGATGGTTGAGGCATTTAGTAGGTAAAAAATGTTTTGGCAGGAAGAGAAGGAGAAAGGGAATGGCAGGAGAGGGCTACCCTTCCAGGCAGGGAGCAGTATAAACAAAGGCTCAGAGGCATACGAGAAGCTGACCCACTGGGCCAGTTGTGAATCTTTTAGTGTGTCTGGAGCATAGATTTTCCAGGAAAAAGTGATGAGAAATGAAGGGCTTTCCATGACATGCTAGGTTTAGATTTTATCCTGAAAGCAATAAAAAGTTATTGAGAGACGATAGGAGGGGAATTATATGATCAGTTTTTATTTTAGGAAGAGTATTATAATTTAAAAAATGGACTATAAAGAGGAGTCTGAGTAAAAGGAGAGTAGTTTAGATGATCTTGTAGTAAATAATCAAAACATGATGTAGAACTGAACAGCAATTAAAATTTATTAAAGAAGTTACATTGGGGAGATAGAGAGTGGCAAAATTTGTATATCCTGTGTTGGATCCCTGGTGGCATAGTGGGTAAGAGCTTGGCTGCTAACAAAAGACTGTCAGTTCAAGTCCACCAGCCACTCCTTGGAAACCCTATGGAGCGGTTCTTCACTGTCCTATATGGTCACTATGAGTCAGAATTGACTCAGTTGGAACACTGATTTTTTTCTTTAATGTCACAACCAGTTAGGGAAGATAAAGGAGCTTGGGAGGTCTAGGATTATTTCCATATTTTTTTGCTTGGCAAATGCTAATACCTATGATCTAAAGGGTGTAGTTCCAAGGGATTACATGAATTAACTCATATAATCTTCCCAACATACTTATAAGGCATGTATTTTCATTATCACTGTTTTAAATAGGAGAAAATTGAGTCATGGAGAGGTTAAGTAACACTCCCAAAGATAGCAAGTGGCGGAAAAGTGGAGTCCACTTTTTTAACTGTATTGTAAATGGTGATAAGATGACTGCACCTTGTATATAACTACAGAGAACACTTTGAGGTGAAGGGATAAATTCATATGAGATTAAGTTGTCTGTGAGCCTCCTAATAGCAATTTGGATACACGGCTCTGAACCTCTATCATTAGCAGATAATAAACTTGATAATTAATTTTTGTTTTCAGTTTTTGTAGACACTTTTCCCATTCATCTACCCTTATATTCATTTATTTATTCATAAGTCTAGTTATTTAACCAGTGAAAATCCAATGCCTGCTATAGGCCAGGAACTGTGCTTGACTCAGGATAAGTGAGAATAAAACACAAGTAAGAAAGAAAAATAGCATGCAGAATGAAGCTCTGCTGAGGAGTGAATGGGCTTGTAAAACCAGGTAGTCAAGGCTGGTAATCGGCCACTAGGGAGTGGTTCAGCATTATATATTATGATCAGTGTATCTTCTGACTGTTGGATGTTTGTTTCATTCCAGTTGTTAAATATTTTTCTTATCTCCCTGCATGTATATCTAGTAATATGTAGAGATTTATCTTAAGTTCAAGGAAAGCCATTGAAAGTTTTTTAAACAGGGTAGGGACATAATTTCAGCTGCATTTATAAAGATTCCTCTAGCTAATATTTGGTTAATTAGATTTCAAGGATGCAAGAAATAGGGAAATTAGTTAAAAGACTTGTAATAGTACAGGTAGAAGATAACAGGAGTACGGAAAGAGTGGTTGAAGTATAGATGAAAGTAAGTGGACAGAATTTTAACACATTCTAGTAGAGTCAACTCTACCTGCTGATGGTTAGAAAGTAGGGTAAGGTGAGGTGAGAAATCAAAGATAATTTTTGGTCTTCAGAGGATGATATTGCCATTTACAAAGATGAGGAAGACTGGAAGAGTAACAGCATTGGGAGAAGTCAAGAGCTCTGCTTTGAACATATTGAGATACTTATTATTCAAAAAAGTAGAGATATAAAATAAATATTTGGGTAGATGAATTTTGAGTTCTGTAAAGAATTTGAAATCAGGGCTAGATAAATAAATTCAGAGTTGGTGCAGTGGTTAAGACCTACGACTGCTAACCAAAAGTTCAGCAGTTCAAATCCCCCAGCTGCTCCTTGGAAACCCTATGGGACAGTTCTACTTTGTCCTATAGGGCTTCTATGAGTTGAAATCAACTCAACAGCAATGGGTTTTGGGTTTTCTTGGTTTGTGTTCCCCACAAACAGACTCTGAGATAAAAATTTATATGTAAGTAATTCATTAGACAAGTGCTCCCAGGAGAAAGCAGTAAGAAACAACTGTCTTTTATTCAATCTCGGTTAGCACCTTCACTTGTGCTTAGGACACTTTTTCCTATTACCACCTTAGGGATTTAATTCTTTACATTCTTTTAAGCCTTTAATCTTTATTTACCTGTTCCTTGTGATTAGCAAGGTACTAAAGTCACTTTAAAGGAGCCCTGGTGGCTCAGTGGTTAAGTGCTCAGCTGCTAACCAAAAGATTAGTGGTTGGAATCCACCAGTCACTCAGCAGGAAGAAGATGTGGCAATGTACTTTCTTAAAAATCACAGCCTAGGAAACCCAGTGGAGCAGTTCTACTCTGTCCTATAGGGTCACTATGAGTTGGAATCAACTCAACAGGTTAAAGTCACTTTAAAGGCACTAAAATAATTTCTGATTTATGAAGGAAAAAAAATCTATTAAAATAAAACTTAAAGAGAAATTCTCAAACTCTGAAAAAGCAACTTACTACTTTAGCTGGTGTCCTATCATCTCCATTTCACAGCCAGACTCCTTGTTGGCATTATCTGCACTTGTTGTATCAACTTCACCTCTCACTCACCAGTCAAATCACTATTGTTTGGCCCCAATTATTTCACTTACACTGCTCTTGCTAAGGTCACCGATGATATCTTTGTCTCTAAGTCAACTGGATGCTTTTCACATGTTACCCTTCTTGATCTCTATTAGAATTTCAAATTGTTAACAATTTCTTCCTTTTCAAAACCTCATTTTTCTTAGCTTCTGTAACACTAAGCATTACAGATTTTGAGAATGCATACTCTATTATTTCCTGTTAACACATTTATATATATCATCCTCTTTCAGGATATATTGCATGTTTCCCTTCTGTGCATGTTAATTGTTGCTGCACCAAAATTTTGCCTCTTTTTTCTTCACTCTACACCCACCAATTGGGCACTCTCAATCATTTCTATGAGTTTAAGTACCCTCAACTTATACACAGATCACAAATATATACCTTGAAGCCAGAGGGAAAACTGAATGTCCAGATTCATGTACTCAAGTAGAGATAGCTCTTTGGATCTCTCATGGGTCCTTCAAAATCATGGTGAAGTACTCCAGTGCCAGTCACGATCTAGTAAGTCCGCTACAACATATCTCGCCTACAAATTATAACTACAAACTCTGTAAAGAATATTAAAAGAAACTAATTGAAGACATAAAAAAGTAAATAATAACAGGCAGATTGAGGAGGGAAGTCCTTCACCTTGACATCAGTTGGCTCCAGTCTCCAGGTTCTATTTATTCTTATAGAACCAGCTTCTTTGTGATCGTCTTTGAGGTATGAACACCATTTGGGCTGTGTCATAGCTTTGCTGACCCTCTTCTTAAAGCTCCTCAGAGGCCTCAGTCGTAGCACTGGGGTGCTCCTTCTGCAAACTTCTAGGCTCTTGTGACTCTAAAACTATCCCCCAGCGTGAGGAGTGATAGCTGCATCCTATAATTACTGTGTCGGTATTATATTGGAGTTCTTTGTTAGAGTTTCAGTTTTTCAATCCCTATTTAACTAAGCTCTTATATTACATTGTCTCCTTGTAATAGCTGGATTGGCTTTTGTTTTCTTAATGGGTATGACTAATACAACTGTTGTCATTATTTTCAAATTTGCACTGTAGAATGGTCTTTCTAAAACATAAATTTTATCACTTCCCTTCATTGCTCAAATTCATTGGCTTCCCATAACCCTCAAGACAAAGTCTAAACTTCTTAATATGGTGTAAATATCCCATTATGACTTTAACCCTAACTAACTCTCTGACTTTATCATTACTTCTTTTTCCTCTAACTATATTCTAACTTCTAGCCATGAACACATAAACCACTTTTAGTTTGTCTAATATGCAGAGCTTCCTCACACTCCTCAACATCCACTCAACTTCTGAGTGAAACACCCAGCCCTGCTACTTTCCTTTGCCTGGATAACTTTTTTTGCGTGTTGGCTATCAGTGTAAGCAGCATTTCCTCAAGGAAATTTCTCTGCTTGTCATGGAAGGCAAGATACACCACTGCGTTGTGTTTTCATTACATTTTTCCCCTTTCATACTTCATCACAATTGTTCATGTAGACTAATGTTCCTGGGCCTTCTAAGATCATCCAATTACAATCTAGAGACCAATCTCAGCACATTGTACCATCACAAACAATAACAGAAAATAATTAAAACATTAAAAATAATTTAAAAATAACCAAAAGCTGATATTAATTACTACCTTCCTAATCACTAAGCTCATCACAAGAAAAGCTCCTTCTTTAGAAATTGAGATATATGCAATTTTAATAATTTATAACTTATTCCTTTTTGTCTTTTCACATCATTTTAATAACTTATTGTCTCATCACACACTAAGCTGCATGAAGGGAGGACATCATTTATCTTACCCTATAACCCAGCCAAGTGCCAGGTGCCTGGTATTACTTATTGGCCCTTGATACTTCCTTGTCATTGACCTGGGCCACTAAGGTTCTGTGATAACTTAGAAGAAGAACCAAAAGAAATACAGCTAACAGAATCTGTGGAGAGATTTTTTTTTTTCATCCTGGAGCACCAAGGAAACGGAAAAATAAAATGATCTACCTAACTCTAAAATAGTCGTATCATAGCCTCGTTTGCGAAGCCACTTCTTCCTTGCAAATTCCTAGTATCTTGTGACATTCCACTCATCATTTTAGTGCTTGGAGCACTTTCCCTTGTTCAATATTAATCAAGTATTTCCAGAAAGCAAAGCATTCCTTCCTTGCTCTTTCCATATCTATACCCATACTCAGCAGGAATGTAACTCCCCGCTAGCAAAGACGTGTCCAGTGGAGAACAAAAAGCACGCCGGAAAGGCATTGTGAAATCAGAGACATTACATTTCAAGGAGATCCCAGCCTTGTACTTGAAGGAGTGGCTTCAAATTACTTCACCTTTTCAAGCTGTTTGCCCAGCTGGTTTACTTAATGATACCTTCATATCCAGTGAAGCCCCCATCAGTATATTCTGGGAAAATACTGGTAACTGATGAATGAAAAAAAAAAAAGGGAGCGAAAGGAGATTTTTCTTATAAATATTTTAACGCATTCAATGACTGAGGTAGAGGAAACATACACTGATAGTCAATAACAGAACTAGAATCATTAAGGATAAAAAATGATCATCTAATATGACACAGACACACTGCATTATTTTTAAGAAGGCAGTATAAATAAATTTTTTCCTATAGCACTAATATATTTATTCAATTGATGCATTTTGAATTTTTAAATTAATTGTAATTATTACTTAGAAAGTAGGTAAATACTATCCCCTCTTCTCACACATCCTTATAATTATAAACCATAATTTTATGGTTCCAAAAATACCCCTGAAACAACAGAAGTGAATATCCAATACAAATTGTGACTATGTGCATTAATATCAGTTAAAACGAGGATTTGATTAATGTAGCTTGAAAATTAAGAACCTCAGACAATTTATTGAGCAGCTTACTGATTACTATCTATGAGCCTTTTCCTCTTCTGCGTAGATATTGATTTAGTAAATAAGGTGAGGGTAATTTTTCTTTTGGAATAGTGATGTCAATGGTCATTGAATTCTCACTGACTACCTAAGTGAGCTATGTTTACTAAGGAACTCCAGTAGTGGTTTAAGTTGTTTTTCTCATTTTCTTTCCCTTTGTTCCCTTCTCTTTCTCCTTCTATGATTTCAGTCTTTCAGTGATGATGGAAAGCTATAGAAAGGTAAGCCAGAGTTTCAACCCTTCTTTCTTTGAAGGGCAAGATTAGTTATAAAAAGGAGAGGAAGATAAGGCACTTTATTCACTTTATTCTGATTCTATCATCTTCAAATCTTGGTTAATATGTGCCTTTGTATTCATTTCTTTATTTTTTGAAATTGTTT
Organism: Trichechus manatus latirostris; assembly: GCF_000243295.1. Taxonomy (NCBI): domain Eukaryota; kingdom Metazoa; phylum Chordata; class Mammalia; order Sirenia; family Trichechidae; genus Trichechus; species Trichechus manatus. Next base: position 24,699,176 of record NW_004443953.1, read on the forward strand.
CTCTGTAGAAATAATTCCTCTATTGTAGTACCAGGTTATGCCCAGTAACACACCAGGGTTCGTGATCAAATCCATAACTACATATGACATGAGTAAAGATACAGGTGTTATCTGGGAAAGTGGAGTCCCATAAGTCCAGGGTAAGCAGGATAGAGATGCACACACCTCCAAGATACTCTTCATCCCATGGATACACATATCAGGGTTGTTAAATAAGTCATGGTTTTCACTCTAGTAAAGAGACTATTATTCCCATGGGTCTTCTGTATTATATGGAAACATATACAAAATAAGAGTCATCTTTGGAAAAATAAAGAAGCTACCAGGAAATCTGGATTTGTGGTGCCAGCTGTTCACAAAAGATTAATGAGAATGTCAGATGCCCAGTTCTTATAGACTTTGAAGTTCATAGGATGTTGAGGTGAATACCGTTGGAAGGGGAAAGTTCTAGTCCCATGGAAAGCTGAGCTTGGGTTTATACCCTCTCACTATAACAAAGAGAGACTCTTTGCAAGTACATCATACAGGCAATCCAAAGTGAGATCCTAGAATTGTTTTTGAGCAATTTTATTTGTTGCTCCAAAAACTTCATATAGGAAAATAAAGCATAAAAAATACCGTTTATATATGTATACGTTTGTGTGGGGTTCTTAGGTGGCACAAATGGCAAATGGTTGAGCACTAGACTACCAGCTGAAAGGTTGTTGGCTTCACCCTACCCAGAGGAGTCTCAGAAGACAGGCCTGGCAATCTGCCTCCAAAAGGTCACAGCCTTGAAAACCCTGTGGAGCAGTTCTACTCTGACACATACAGGATTGTCATGAATCAGAATCGACTGGAAGTAACTAACAACAACTAACAACACATGTATATGTAGACATATATATACATAACTATAACATGTTTGGATCCCTGGTGGCGCAGTGATTAAGAACTACAACTGCTAACCAAAAGGTAGGCAGTATGAATCCACCCGCCACTCCTTGGAAACTCAAGGGGGCGGTTCTACTCTGTCCTATAGGATTGCTATGAGTCAGAATCAACTGGATGGCAAGGGGTATTTTTTTTTTGTATAACATGTTTATTATATGCATACAATATATATTATATTACGTACATATATCATGAGCATAATATACATGTTATAAAAGTGTAGGAGAGGCATATAATATGCCAGTGGGCAGTTTGCTGAAAACAACTCTTATCTGGGCATTTTGTCTAAACCTATAAATTTAATAACCTGTGTAGTAAATACTGACACTACAGGTTAAGTCATTATTGAAACAGATTTCTTACTAAGTTGTTAGTTCAATAAAGAACTAACTAAATTTAGCCACTTTTTAAAGAAGTGTTTATTATAATCTGTAGTATCGCGTATTACTGTGCTAGACCCTGGAGATAAAAAAAAAAAAGTCCCCAGCTTCACTCTAGGAAGAATATCTGGGCAGAGAAGGAGATGATTCTATAATAGACAAATAGGTGATATGAGATACTGACTTAAATCTGCCTGTCCCAGAGGTTTTTGTTTTTACTTTCTTTTGTTGCTGTTGTTGCTTTTAATAATGCAAAGAATTAAATTAAATAATGCAAGAATTAAATTATCCAGGACGAAATACAAAGAAGACCCTGTTCTAGGCATGAGAGTCTTCAAGCACACAGGGGCAAGAGTGACATGCTGGTTTGGAGGGCTACACTTGGAGAGGCATATGAGTGGGATGTGGAGATTAAGAGCTCACCTTTCTAGGAAATAAATTATTCTAGAAGAGAAACTATTCTCTTCTTTTCTCCACTTCTCTATCAGTGAGGGTCACAGGCTTATCTGATTCCCCTTATTGAAGGCAAGAGAGGAAAGAAGGAGGTCCTCAGAGAATCACTTGTAGTATTTAGGAAGACCTATAAGAAAGGAGACTAACATCTTATTTCCTGGTGGGAAATGTGTTCAGTCACTTTGTGTGTTTGTGTGTGTGTGTACTTATATCTTTGAATAAATTATTTTATGAAATCAAAATGGGAATGTTGTTGTTGTTAGGTGCCATAGAGTTGGTTTGGACTCATAGAGACCCTATGTACAACAGACCAAAACACTGCCCAGTCCTGTGCAATCCTCAGAATCATTGTTATGCTTAAGCTCATCGTAGCAGCCACTGCGTCAATTCATCTCGTTGAGGGTCTTCCTCTTTTTCCCTGACCCCCTACTTTACCAAGCATGATGTCCTTCTCCAGGGACTGATCCTTCCTGACAACATGTCCAAAGTATATGAGACGTAGTCTTGCCATCCTTGCTTCTAAGGAACTTTCTGGTCATACTTCTTCGAAGACAGATTTGTTCGTTCTTTTGGCAGTCCATGGTATATTCAATATTCTTCTCCAACACTACAATCAAATGGTGTCAATTCTTCGGTCTTTTTTACTCATCGTCCAGCTTTCACATGCATATGAGGAGATTGAAAACACCATGGCTTATGTAGGGCGCACCTTAGTCTTCAAGGTGACATCTTTGCTTTTCAACACTTTAAAGAGATCTTTTGCAGAAGATTTGCCCAATGCAATGTGTCATTTGATTTTTTGACTATTACTTGCATGGATGTTGATGGTGGATCCAAGTAAAATGAAATCCTTGACATCTTCAATCTTTTCTCCATTTATCATGCTGTTGCTTATTGGTACAGTTGTAAGGATTTTGTTTTCTTTATGTTGAGGTGTAATCCATATTGAAGGCTGTGGTCTTTGATCTTCATCAGTAAGTGCTTCAAGTCCTCTTCACTTTTAGTAAGCACGGTTGTGTCACGTGCATAATGCAGAGAATGGGAATAGGATTTCATAAACGGAGTGTACAACATAAAGAAAGAGAGAAGAGTTCAACAAAGCCAATTAGAAGGATATATTAGAAAAATTGATTACACACAAGTAAAATTTTGCTGAAGATCATTCAAAAGTAGTTGCAGTAGTGCATCGACAGGGAACTGCCAGAAATTCAAGCTGGATTCAGAAGAGGATGTGGAACAAGGGATATCATTGCTGATGTCAGATAGATCTTGGCTGAGACCAGAGCATACCAGAAAGATGTTTACCTGTGTTTTATTGACTATGCAAAGGCATTCAACTGTGTGGATCATAACAAATTATAGATAACATTGCAAAGAAAGGGAATTCCAGAACACTTAATTGTGCTCATGCGGTACCTGTATACAGACCAAGAAGCAAAGGTGAGAACAGAACAAGGGGATACTGCATGATTTAAAATCAGGAAAGGTGTGTGTCAGAATTGTATGCTTTCACTAGAATTATTCAATCTGTATGCTGAGCAAATAATCTGAGAAGCTGGACTATATGAAGAAGAATGCGGCATCAGGATTAGAGGAAGACGCATTAACAACCTGTGTTATGCAGATGACACAATTTTGCTTGATGAAAGTGAAGAGGACTTGAAGCACTTATTGCTGAAAACCAAAGACTACAGCCTTCAGTATGGATTACTCATTAACATAAAAAAAACAAAAATCCATAACTGGATGAATAAGCAACTTCATGATAAACGGAGAAAAGTTTGAAGTTGTTAAGGATTTCATTTTACTTGGATCCACAATCAACACCCATGGAAGCAACAGTCAAAGAATCAAATGACATATTGCATTGGGCAAATCTGCTGCAAAAGATCTCTTTAAAGTGTTAAAAATCAAAGATGTCACTTTAAAGACCAAGGTACGCCTGAGTCAGCCATGGTGTTTTCAATCGCCTCGTATGCAGGTGAAGATAGACAATGGGTAAAGAAAACCAAAGAAGTTGGCAAAGAATATTGTTGGCAAAGAATATTGTTGGCAAAGAATATTGAACATATCACGGACTGCTAGAGGAAGAAAGAAGTCTGTCTTGGAAGAAGTACAGACAGAATGCTCCTTAGAGGCAAGGATGTCAAAACTTTGTCTCACATATTTTGGACATGTTTGTTATCAGGAGGGACCAGTCCCTGGAGAAGGACATCATGCTTGATAAAGCAGAGGGTCAGCAAAAAAGAGGAAAACCCTTAATGAGATGGATTGACACAGTGACTGCAACAATGGGCTCAAGTATAACAATTGTGAGGATGGAGAGGACTGGGCAGTGTTTCATTCTGTTGTATATAGGGTTGCTATGAGTAGGAACCGACTAGATGGCACATAACAGCAACGTTAGAAAAATTTACACAGTTTTATGCTGAATACCCCAATGAATTCAACTTGCTCAATCAGACAGTTAATTTAGAGTATATTACAGTAAGTGGAAGGTTAGAGATAGGCAGGAAATATTATTGGAAAACAATGGTGTCAGGCAAGATCTCATATGGGAGTTAACCATCCTAAATTTTAAAGCACTGGTGGGGCGGTGTGTATTCGAATTTGGCTTGGGAGAATATTATAGGTGGTTTCACAGAAAAGACGAGCTAAGTAACTGGGCCAATAAACAGAATACGTTAAAATAGGTTACGTAGTTTCTGTCGTTTGGTGCGTCCAGTAGGTTACGACTCTTAGCGACACTATATACAACAGAATGAAACACTGCCAGATCCTCTGCCATCCTCACAATCATAGATACGTTTGAGCCCATTGTGCAACCACTGTGTCAATCCATCTCATTGAGGGTCTTCCTGTTTTTCGCTGACCATCTACTTCACCAAGCATGTCGTCCTTTTCCAGGGACTTGTCTCTCCTAATAACATATCCAAAGTACTTGAGACAAAGTCTCACCATGCTCGTTTCTAAGGAGTTTTCTGGCTGTACTTCTTACAAGACAGATTTGTTCGTTCTTCTGGCAGTCTATAGTATATTCAATATTCTTCGCCAACACCATAATTCAAAGGCATCATTTCTTCTTTGCTCTTCCATATTCATTGTCCAGCTTTCACACGCATATGATGTGACTGAAAATACCATGGCTTGGTTTAGGGCATCTTAGTCGTCAAAGTGACATCTTTTTTTTTTTTTTACCATTTTAAAGAGGTCTTTTGCAGCAGATTTGACCAATGCATTACATTGTTTGATTTCTTGACTGCTGCTTTTATGGGAGTTGATTATAGATCCAAGTAAAATGAAATCCATTACAACTTCAATCTTTTCTCCATTTACCATGATGTTGCTTATTGGGTACAGTTGTGAGGATTTTTGTTTTCTTTATGTTGAGATGTAATCCATACTGAAGGCTGTAGTTTTTGATCTTCATCAGTAAGTGCTTCAAGTCCTCTTTGCTTTAAGCAAACAAGTTTGTGTCTGCTGCATATTACAGGTTGTTAATGAGTCTTCCTACAATCCTGATGCCACGTTCTTCTTCATATAGTCCAGCTTCTCAGATTATTTGCTCAGCATACAGATTGAATAAGTATGGTGGAAGGATACAACCCTGATACCTTTCCTCATAGTAAACCACATGTATCCCCTTGTCCTGTTAAAGCCACTGTAGTTCACTATTTTGCCCATAGAGTCCTTCAATATTGCAATTCTTGGTCTATGTACAGGTTCCCACAAGCACAATTAAGTGTTCTGGAATCCCCATTCTTTGCAATGTTATCCATAAAATGTTATGCTCCACACAGTGAAATGCCTTTGCATAGACAATAAAACACAGGTAGACAGCATTCTGATATTCTATGTTTTCAGCCAAGATCCATCTAATACCAGCAATGATATCCCTTGTTCCAGGTACTCTTCTGAATCTAGCTTGAATTTCTGGCTGTTTTCTGTCAATGTACTGCTGCAACCATTTTTTAATGATCTTCAGCAAAATTTTACTTATGAGTGATATTAATGATAGTGTTCAATAATTTCTGCATTCTGTTGGATCACCTTTCTTTGGAATGGTCAAAAATATGGATTTCTTCCAAACAGTTGGCCAGGTAGCTGTCTTCCACATTTCTTGGCATAGATGAGTGAGCACTTCCAGTGTTGTATCCATTTGTTGAAACATCTAAACTGGTATTCCGTCAATTCCTGGATCCTTGTTTTTCACCAATGCCTTCAGTACATCTTGGACTTCTTCCTTCAGTATCTTTGGTTGTTGGTCATGTGCTACCTCCTGAAATGACTGAGCATTGACCAATTCTTTTTGGTACAGTGACTCTGTTTATTCCTTCCATCTTCTTTTGATGTTTCCTGTGTCGTTCACTATTTTGCCCATAGAATCTTTCAATATTGCAACTCGACGTTTAAATTTTTTCTTAAGTTCTTTCAGCTTGAGAAATGCCGAGCTTGCTCTTTCCTTTTGGTTTTCTAACTCCATGTCTCTGCATATTTCATTATAATACTTTATTTTGTCTTCTCTGGCCACCCTTTGAAATCTTCTGTTCAACTTATATACTTTATCATTTCTGCCATTTGCTTTAGCTACTGTACATACAAGTTTCAGAGTCTCTTCTGACAGCCATTTTGGTCTTTTCTTTCTTTCCTGTCTTCTTAATGACCTTTTGCTTTCTTCTCACATGATGCCTTTGATGTCATCCCACAACTCTTCTGGTCTACTGTTGTTAGTGTTCAATGTGTTAAATGTATTCTTGAGATGGTATCTAAATTCACGTGGGATATACTCAAGTTTGTACTTTGGCTCCCGTGGACTTGTTTTAATTTTCTTCAGCATCAACTTGAACTTGCATAGAAGCAATTGATGGTCTGTTCCATAGTGGGCCTCGGGCCTTGTTCTGACTGATTATATTTAGCTTCTGCATTGTTTTTTTCCACAGATGTAGTCAGTTTGATTCCTGTGTATGCCATTCAGCAATGTCCACATGTACAGCTGCTGTTTATGTTGTTGAAAAAAGGTATTTCCAGTCAGTAGTTTGTCTTCAAAAATTCTATCATTGATCTCCAAAGTTGTTTCTATAACCAAGACCATCTTTTTCAAATACTGATCCATCTTCTTTGTTTTCAACTTTTGCAGTCCAATCACCAGTAATTATTAATGCTTCTTGATCACGTTTGATCAATTTCAGACCGCAGAAGTTGGTAAAAATCTTCAGTTCTTCATCTTGGGAATTAGTGATTGGTGTGTAAATTTGAATAATAGTCATATTAACTGGTCTTCCTTTTAGGCGTATGGATATTATCCTATCACTGTCAGTGTTGTACTTCAGGATAGATCTTGAAATGTTCTTTCTGATAAAGAATGTGATGCAGTTCCTCTTCAACTTGTCATTCCTAGCATAGTAGACCATATGATTTTCCGATTCAAAGTGGCCAATATCAGTCCATTTCAGATCACTGATGCTTAGGCTATCTATCTTCAAGCTTTTCATTTCATTTTTGACAAGCTCCAATTTTCCAAGATTCAGTCTTTCTACATTCCATATTCTGATTATTAATGGATATTTTCAGCTTCTTCTCATTTTGAATCTTGCTACATCAGCAAATGAAGTTCCGAAACGGTTTACTCCATCCACCTCAATGAGAAAGCACCTCTTCCCCAGTCATATTTTGAGTGACTTCCAACCTAAGGGGCTCGTCTTCTGGCACTGTATCAGATAACGTTCTGCTGCTATGCATAAGGTTTTCACTGGACAACTTTTTTAGAAGTAGATCTTCCCATTCTTTTTTCCTAGTCTGTCTTAGTCTGGAAGCTCTACTGAAACTTTGTCCATCATGGATGATCCTGCTGATATTTGAAGTACTGGTGCATAGCTTCCAGCATTACAGCAACACACCAGCCACTACAGTATGATAAACTGACAGACGAGTGGTGGAAATAGGATATATACATATGAGAGTAAGTCAAAAAGTATTGCTACTGGGGTTTCAGTTCATACATGCACGGGTTTATTTCAAACAAAACATGTTTACGCATGTCTCTGTGATCAGTGGATGGCTGCAGACAAGTTCTGTCGGTAATACACCTGTCTTAGTCTTGTTAGGGTGCCTTCAAAAAAAAAAAAAGATACTTTTTATGCTGTGAAAAAAATGATTTTGAAGTCAGGGATAATATCAACTTTTTAACAAAACTCAAGCGGACATCTTCCCAAATCACTGAAGCTTTGCAACAAGTTTATGGGAATGCTGCCCCACATAAAACAACAGTTTTTAGATGTAGCAAAGGTTTTAAGGAAGGTCATGAAGACCTCAAAAATGTGCCAAGAGAGAGAAAACTGATCAGAAGGCTATGGCGACTGTTTTTTTTTGGGATTCCAAAGTGTATGTATATATACGTTTATTATTTGTGATGTGCTTTCCATTTATCCCAACAAAGCACAGATAAGGAAAATTAAGTTGTTTCTCACACATCCATGAACAAGACAGAATTCTTTTCTTCCACATGGGATGAAACACTTTGCAGTGATATTTTCCTGGCTATAGAAAGAAAAGCAATACATCAATGTTGCTCCAAAATTTTTGTAAGAGGAAGACCTTTGGGGTAGATATCTAATGGAATAAATTGTTAAGGGACGCGTCATAGTATTTTATTTACTCTATTTTTACTTAGATTGTATTATAATTTTGGTGAGATTGGGCGCTGATGGGGATACAATAACTAAATTACATGCCAGCCATCTCTTTGCTGCTTACATTGAGAAAAGCTTTATGTATCTCTGTATTATCTTTCATCCATTGGTTATGAGCCCACTGAACATAGTAGTTGATGGCACCTGGAAGATTCATAAGGTGGCGCCAAATTTTTCTATGCATTAAATCTTTCTAAAATACTTTTTCATAACTAGAATGCCTCTAAGTTATTGTCATGAGTCTTGGTGATACAAGGTCAAACAAGATAGATATGACCATTGTCCACAAAGAGTTTATAGTCTCAGTCTATTTGATTTCTCTCTGCAGAAGAGAAGTGATCTCCCAACCATCACAACTCATCACTCCCCAAAGCGTCTGTGTTGATTTACATACACCACACACATCCGTTGCTGTCAAGTCAATACCAACTCATAGCGACCCTATAGAGCAGAATAAAACTGCCCCATATGGTTTCCAAGGAGCACGTGGTAGATTCAAACTGCTGAACTTTTGGTTAGCAGACATAGCTCTTAACCACTACGCCACCAGGGTAGTAATAACCTATATCCTGTCTGCTGCTGATACAAGGTGGGGTGAGGGTGAGGAGGTCTGTTTCTAATTTGCATTGTTGATAGGGAGAGTATGCAATGTGCTAGTTGTTTAAATACTCAGGATCAGCTCAGATTTTAAATTGCTCTGTATTATTTCCTTGGAAGAGAACTGTAATGCATGGTCTACTGTCAAGACCGTTTCGATGCCTGTGAGCTAGCTGGGTTCAATACAAGTGTGACTGCCCCTTGGAGATCAGTATATGTACATTAGCATTTCATATCTGTGAATATATGATTAGTGAAGTGGAAAGATAAAATGACAATATCTATGATTGCTACAGAAAAACTCTACTCAAGAAAATTGTTCCAGTTTCATAAAATTGCTGTTTTAATGGAATATTGAGTCAGAAAGAAAGAAAATTCCTTTAGATGAAGTTTCTCCATCCTAAATCAAATTAAATAGAATTTAAAGTAATTCATAGTAGTCTTTACCTTTGATAGAGTAAAGCAGCACCACCACTAAAACCAGCACTAGCACACCAGTAAACTTTGGCAACAGAAGAGAAGATTTGCTGTTTATAAATGAGGTGTGAAAAGACATTACAAGTCTGGCTAAAATGTTCAGTGTAGGTAGGAATCCATATACTTCATATAGCTGCCATACTAAAACCCAGCGCTATTTTACTAAAATAGTTGGTTCCAGCAGAATATCCCTTACATAAAAGTGAGCATTTTTCCAGTCATCAAGTCACAAAATAATTTTGTGGCATTCAGAGAAAATTCAGTGACTTCTCCCCAAATTATAAGATAGCCGTCATGGGCATGGGAAGATGTCTATACTTTTTTTTTTTTTTAATTCTTTTTTTTTAAATTTAATTGTACTTCAGGTGAAGGCTTACAGAACAAATAGTTTCTCATGAAACAGTAGTACACGTATTGTTTTATGACATT